>NW_010260062.1:63383-86281 GCF_000690775.1 Eurypyga helias
ATAGAAGTTAATGTTTGAAGGCAAAGACACAAACATGTACATGGCCCATCCCTCATGAAAGATGTTTCTGTGGTAAAGGCAAGGAAGTTCTGTGTTGAAATAATTATTTCTCTCCAACCTCCTCTGTGTCCTTGAGCAATCTTCCTACAGCTTCAGGGTCTGTTGCTATTTTATAGAGGTGTTATACTGTTTATTTATTTATTTTTTTAAAAAACATGAATCAGATAACATATCAATGGGAACCATGTGAATACCTAATATACACAGCTGCATCCTGTGAAATCTTTCTGTAGTATTTATTATGCTCCTTTCTAGAAAAGCTTTTACACATGTTCTTGTAATCCAGCAAGGGAAGGGAACTTCTTAGCTGGCACTGAAGTGGGATAAAGACTACCTTCATCCTTTCCACCAAAGAGCAGTTTTAATACAATAAGCAGAGCCAACGAGAACTTTGTTGACATTTGTTCCCTATTAAACTTTGAGCACATACTCCTCAAAAGGTGTACATAGTCAACATTTTGAAATAGGTATTGAAGGAATTTCTAGAAATTGAAGATAATGAAAAGCAATGACAATTTGAATGTGTTGATGATCTGTTTCTAAGAAACTTGCAATACAGCAAAATGTAAACATTTTCATTCAGAATTTCCCCAGTAAAATCTAATCTACTATGTAATAAACCCCTGTTATTGTGCATATAGCTAAGAAAGATAAGCTATGAAAAATAATAACGGAAACAAACTATTGTTACTAACATTTGTTGGATAACACAGCATAGTGATATTTTCAATTATTTAATTAGGTTTTCAGTATTAGCTTTGGTAAATGCTTTAGGATGTCCAGCATTTATGGGTAATGATGAGTGAAAATCAGTGTCAGACAACCATTTGGACCGTTTTAAATTTCATTCATTGTTTTTACATACACTGTCATCTCAACATCTGCAATTTTAACAAATTCTTGGAAAGTGTTTTGTTCTTGAATAGTTGCTGGTCTTACAGAGACGCACTTGAAAACGTTCCTTTTTGCGTCATAGTTTCCCATACACCTGTGCACTCGACCTCTAATTAGTCTTGGAAGCTCCCGGTCCTTCATCAAAAGCATAATAAACAAATGAAAAAATTATCTTTCTAACATAAAGCTTTCAAAACGTCCAGTTGTTAGATATTAGTGGATTTCTGAAGACTACATCAAGTGCAGAAAGAATTTAGAGTTGCTTTTTTGCTATTATCAACTACTTAGAAGCTGGATGGAAAGTCCCACCTTTTTTTCTGAAACCAAAGTCTGAGGATGCCTAAATAGTGACTAGCTCAAGACCAGTTTGGGAACAATATGGTTTAAGCATCCAGCTTTCCTTCACACAATAACTTTCTCTTTTATCAGACGAACTATCTTCATAAAAGGGCTTACAGCTAGTGGTGTCTGTGTTACGTGTGGGCACAGAATACTTACAATTTCATAAAATACACAAGGCAGACTCTCCTTGCCATCTCTCAAAAGAAAATTCTTTGCCCCATATGCTCCAGCTGTGACTGCAGAATCAAGCGTGCCTGTACCATTTAGGAAAAATGAATCAGGATGTAAACAGCAGAGCAGCACTAAGATTGATATACAAAGATACTGTGACAACATTTACGACACAACTGCACTCGGATATACCAAGTCAGCATCAGCTTTCTGCGAAAACTTGTGCCGGCAGCACTGGAAGTTCCAGTACAAATTATGGGCTTTACATAGCCTTTGAATAGGAAAATTGTACCTGAAAACCATAGTTGGTCACCCAGGTTAGAGAGTTTTCATAACCATCACTGTAAACAGGCTATTCCCTTGTTAAGCAAAGCACAACACAATCCTCTACTTTCGTCATGTTCATTTCTCAGCTGTCAGTTAAAACACCAAGTGAAACACACTAAAAGCCACTTCTGTTTAGAAGCACTCCAGAACTGAACTCATTCCCACATTAATTGAATTAAAAATTATTGTAAAACTGTACCTCCCTACAGAAGGTTCCTTTTTAATAGGAAAATATATTGTAACACATACAAAAAACAAGGGAAGAAAAGAAACAGGATAAAAAGGGCGTAAATGTTGGACAATGACTTTATTAATTTTGTACCTATTTTAGTCACCTTTGACGGCTGGATGGATCTCCCAGCAGGAAAATTAGATGGTGCTCATGCCAGTATTTTGTGTATTGAAGTATTTCAGTTATTGTTCCTACAGTTAATAACATCTTCTCTTGGCTGCTGTCCTACCATTATTAACAGTTACAGCACAATCTACCATGCTTACCTAAAACTTCAAATAATAGTGCAGTTTTATAAGCATATTGACTCCAGTGCCTCATACTTTCAATGACTGCAGATATGATTCGCAAAGAAGTCTTTCTTTCTTCAAATTTTAATTGAGATGAACCTTCCTTTCAGAGGAAGATGAAAACTCAAGTTAGAGATACATACTGACACAATTTTCAAAGGCACATAGACATTTATATATTATGTGAAATACCCAAAATTTACATTAAAATCAGAGTAACTCCCTGCCAGTTTATATGATCATGCTGAGGATGGTAGTTTGTTATAGTATGAAAATCTAATTTCTGAATTTTCAGAAACTTCAGGCAGCTAGGACTGATGAAATCCTCATCTTTCTACTATTTTCTTTTTCTTTATTGTTTTCATCATTTTACCTTCCTATTAAGTCTGTAAGTTTACCTGACTTTTGTCTTCTGGAACACAATCAAATTGTTTTCCATTAATTTTATTTTGCTGAATATTGTGGTTAAATTTATATGCCACACTATGGTCCTGCAGACTTCTGGAAACAGCGTTAGGTTTCACTGGCCACTGTCCTTTAGATGCAAAAGGTTGGCTGGTTTCTGTTGTTTTCATATGCTGGGATGAATTACGGTTATCAGGGTTTTTTTGCTGCTGAACAGTTTTCAAACTGTTTGAAAGGGTCTCAAACTTTTTAATAATTCCACTGTCAGGTCTTGAATGTGTTGTGTTACTTAAAGGAGTATACTCATTTTGGTTCCAAACTTTAGTACCGGGAGCCTTCTCTTCAGCCCTGCAGGACAACATGACGTAGTTCAGTATCAAAATACATATTCTGAATACTCAGATATGTCATTAAAGTATATAAAAGCAATCCATGCACAGCTTTAAAAACATCTGTTAAATATGCAGACTCAAAGCACTTGAGTATACACTTAAATTTACCCATATACAGGGCAGTGATGACACCTGTGCTTAAATCCAGCTGAATTCCATAGGCCTTAAAAGCATGCTTAATTATTGTCCTATCCACTATACGGGATCTGTCCTGACCTAAGATTCACAGCTTTTCCATAACTCCAAAATAAAATAAGCAGTTTCTTCCAAGAGTGTTATTTCCAAATTTATCTAACACCATCACCAAAGAAATAATTTTACAATAAACTCTACTGCCAACCTTATTATTTCTAACACCATTTTATAAAGGTGGCTCAGAAATTCCTTCCATCTCCATTCCACTTTGCCATTAAAGGCGCCTGTCTGAAACATTCACTCTCTTTTGGCCATTGGAAAGGAAGAGGAGGAAGGGAAGAGAGAAAAAGGACAATTACAAAATTACTGGAAGTTCTCCTGCCAGTTCTAGGCATCTGAAGCTGTAAGCTTTCCCTTGGTTTATAAAAGCAGAGAGTTCACAAATCTATTAAGTGTTTTGATACAAAATTGCCCTAATGTACACTGATAAAAACTTATTTAATCTATTGGTAAATTTGGTTCAAAAGTGGGCAAAACTTCAAGTAAAGGGGAATCTCAAAAAATTATATCTAAGACCAGCAAAATTCAATCAACTTCCATGGTAAGACTGAATTTTAGGCCTGATAATAAGGCTAAATATTAGGTCTAATTAAGGTCTAGGCCTCATTAGGTACACTGGAAAGGTATTTCAGTGGGTTTTGTCTCATAAGCACAACGTAATTATTTAGGACTAAAGTGATCTGAGAATTAAAAGGGTGTCTCTGAATGCTACAAGAATATGTAAGATATATTTTCCCATGGGAACAATTTTGTTTAAGGAAGGATATAAAAAATTAAAGACTCCACCAACCTGCAGGCATACAAGTTTTTTCCAGCATTTGCTAAATTAGACTTTGATGCATTTGGTGGTTTCATAAGGGAAAGGGCCATCTGATGGTCTGTTGGGCTTTCAAAGAAAAGTTTAAAGTATCAGTGACATAGTATCAGCTTTAATGTAAGACAGACGATGGATCATAGTCTGTGAAACAATTACTGTCCAAATAAAAATCAATAAGCAAAAATATAATCTGCTTTTACGTACCCATTGTTTGCTGCTTTCTGTAGTTCAGCCACTTCTGGATTTGCAGTTCCCCAGCCTAGTTCTCAAAAGACAAAGGATTAAATAAAGATACACAGTGAAAAGACTGAAAAGTAGTAGGTCTACTTAGGGCTCCTACTCTTTATCTGCTTGGTGTTCCACAAATAGTGGACAGGAAGGAGAAGAGACAAAAAGAAAAAGGGAATGGGATCCTTTGATATCTGTAATTATAAGGCAACTTCTAACAAGTAGGCTGCTTCTCTAGACAATTATTAAATTACAAGCATTAGACTTAATAGCACAGAGACTTTTGCTTTATTATACATAAACTTTTTCACTATGAGTAAAACATAAAGAAAGTACTAAAGGCAGAATTCTGCATCATTCTGTCCAAGCACAATTTGAAGAACAGAAGTTCTCTTCAGAATTACAAGAAAGACATCTTCTAAATGTTTCTTCTTGTAACACAGGACTTGAATGTTGATTGAAATCAAGTGAAAACAAAAGGTCAGAGTTTCAAGAGACTCTATTTAAATGCCAGTGCTACTTCATTCTCTAACACACAAAGAGTCAAACTCCCTCTGGGCACAAAGTATAAAAAGCTCAATTGTATAGAGGAGAAAGAAATTTCCCGGAGGACATTTTTTACATAATGAACTTTTCAGAAATAAATATAAAGGATGCATATAATTCTTGAAAAAGACAATGTCTAACTTAATACATACAAAGTTACAGTTTAATTGGATTTAGAGACATTAAAAAAAACTATATATATCTTATTTACCAAATGATGTGGGAGAAAATTCGTAAGTACATGTCCCGGAACTGGTACCTGGCTCATTTTTAAGTGGATTTGAAGTAAGGGGCTGTCTATTTCTTTTTTTCTGATTGAACAGAGGTACAGGCAGATAACCTATAATAAAAATAATAATAATAATACTATGCCAATAGCAAAAGGATACACAATCTATGCTTAAGAGTTAAAATTACTTAACAATTATTTTACAGCACCCACAGGAATCACATTTCATAAACATGTAACAGACCAGCCATTGCCCTCCCCGCAGAATTTATATTCCCAGCTCTCTGTCCTGCAAATAATCCTGTGAATGAAACACTTCTCTTAGTGTCCAGTCACCTGACTCCATTCAGAATCTTGCCCTGTGCTGCAATAAAACAGCTGAATACCGTATATCCTGTGTGAATATTTTTCATGTCTGTGTATATATAAATATAAAAGCATAATGAGGACTGAACTGTAAAGTACAAAGGAACGGACAGTACCTGCTGTGCTGCGCGTTGAAGTGTCAGCTAGACTCTTTTTCATTTCTTTGCTGTGCCTGAAGAGGCAACACGGTATTGCTTACTCCAAATTTGCTGTGTAAATTAGATAAGCAGACAAAGTAAACTAGTTCTGTTGTAAACACATTCAAATTTTATGAGACTCTATGGCAGTTTTGCTTAATCCTCTCTATGCCCTCACACCTCACTGCTGACACAAGCCTAACACGTGTGAGCAGTTGTAGGGAGTTTCAAAGATCCACAGTTAACACAGGTAATGTACAATTGCTCTTTGCAGATTAAAGGTTCAAATGAATACATTCTTGAAGCAAAAGTTATAATATCTACTTTTCAAAAGGGATTTAAAAATACTGATTTCACTTTTTATTCCTGAAAACAGAATACTAATAGAAAATGCATACTTATACGTTGCTGCAAAGTGTGACAGCAAGGTACACGGCTTTGAGTAAAAAACTGATGTAACTATTCTGTGAAAAATAGTGTCATGCTTCAGAAATTGAACTGCCTTTCTGTACTTTAAGGTAAAGACCTAAACCTGCAGTCAAGTTACTGGCACATACTTCTCCTAGTGGCATACAAATAATACCACATACTTGTGCATATAAATAATAAAAGTCATTGATTCTATTTTGATTTGGCAGTTAACCACATGCAGCTACTAAATATGTTGATAAGAATTAAGCACAAGTATCTACCCCAGACAGACTAATAGACCAATTCAGTCTTCATTTCTGTGAGATACATCAATTAGATGTGTGACAACATTACAGCAGCTTCTAGTCCATTGCTGCTACACAATTTAAACTGTATTGCCAGAACTTGGCAGCCTAACGGCCATCAGGAAGTGGCATACTTGTAACATGAAACCCCATAAGCTTGTCATTTTAGTTAATGAAGCCAGTTTTGGTGTTGCATAGGACTTTGGACAGTCTTACTTTGTTTTCTATCCCCTCTTGAAGACAAGCAACCAAAACCCTGAGGTAAAGCTGCAGAAAAAAAAGCAGGCGAAGGATGGAGAACAGCAAATACCACGGTCAGCCGCCACAGCACCAGCAGCAGACGCAGCCCCAGGCTAAAGGAGTCTGAAGCCCTTGGGGGAGTCTGAAGGAGAGGGCTGAGGTGAAGCCCGCCAAAAATAACGGCCGCGCTCTAGCGCCTGAGCGAGTGCGAAAAGGGCGGGAAGGGGCCGCCCGCGCCGCCCCTGACAGGCGGCAGCGCAGCCGCCGACCGGCCTCTGGATACGCCCTGCCCTAAGCCGGGGGAGAGCAGCTTGCAGGAACGGGACATCGGTCTGTGGGAGGATTTAATTAATTAGCTCCGTAGCCGTGGGGGTGGCCCACGTTGTGCACGTTCAACACTTAGAGAACCAGGGGACAGGAGCTGAATAGCCCCAAATGTGCGAACACAAACATGGATATAACTAAAACTGTCTGCATTCCTCACGCTGTTTTTCTCTTCAACCACTAGTCCCGGTTTCCCACACTGTAGTTTTCAACAGTGGAACTTTAACTGGTTCCTGTGTAAAATCTCAGCGTTCGGCAGGATTGGGGCCTGTCCTTTTGTTGTTACCCCTTTTCTTCAGCCTTAGAAGGCTTTGGCAAGCCACGTTATGTTTCTTCCACATACATTTGTGGTTTCGGTAGCCAGCCTTCATTTCATTGATGTTTTATTGCCGTATGTTTTTCAGCTCATGGCACGCATTCTGAGCTTTACTGATGCGCTACAAGGTATTTGTGTGTAGTACATCAAACCATTCTGAATTCTTATGATCCGACATAACTTTTCAAAGTCCAAGTATCAGCAGAGCACAAGAATAAGGGATTGATTGGTCCTGGTGTTTAAATCAGAGGAGTGAAAGCTTTTTAAAGCGTCTGCCGCAAATGCACGGGTGCTCGTAATGTCCTGGGAGACCAGGAGTTAAAAGCTGTTTGGAGGTTAACATGCTCTAAGGGTATAAAAGAAGCCTCCGTGGCTTTGGTTCCTAAACTCACGTTTGGAAATGCACTGTGTCTGTCCTAAGAAAGCTCTTCTTAGGAGACAAACTTCTTGCATGTTAAGTGAGGTAAGTGCACAGACGATCTCTGTATTTCATTCAGCGTTTTGCAAGGCACTATAACCATTACAGTACCGCCGGCAGTAAAAGACGAACGACGTGTACCAGCGCTGCATGTTTGCCGTTTGCTCTTCAAACCGCCGTGGTGGTTAAATCCAGCAGACCGAGATTCAGAGCGCGAGTCATTTTTTCAGGCAGCGTGTAAATAGCCGTTCTGGCACCATCGCTGAAGAGACTGGGTCAAAGAACAGTACAGACTGTCCAGTGCTGCAAAATACAACTTCATTGCTTTGTTTAATAAATTACTTACGATGATTAAATATCTGACAGCTTCCAAGCACAGCAGTAATACATTTGAGTGTTTAAGTAAACATTCGTTCTCTATTAACCCGCTGCAAGGTTCAACAAATCTGTATGCGTAAGCTGAAACAGAGAACAACTTTTGTAGGAAATATATTCCTGGAAGAAGTTGTATAGATAAGTCCTATGTTTAACTTACTTTTCGTAGACCTACAGTCTATCAGCCTGTGTTGTAAAGCCTCTCCCAAGGCACTAGCCAAATATTCTCTCAGTCACCCGAGTATACTCTTAATAAAAAAGAATTGTCCAATAAAGTTGCTTTATTCCCTTACAACGCAGCATGTTTTATATTTATATTGTGTAATTGCAAATACTTCTGTCATTTACAGCAGTGAAACATTTTCTGTTATTAAGACCTTTAACTCCAAATGTTTGATCCTTAGGGTGGACATTATGGCTGCTTGTTGGCTGAAGTTTCCCTTCAGAAGCCTATCTGAATGCTTTCGGAAATGGAAGTCAAGTTGTTGACTAAGGTTTTTTGAGGGAGAACACAACTACTGCCCCATTGTGGTCTATATCTGTTTCCTTTTTTATAAGGCATTGTAAAAGTTAGAAGGGTTGTCCCTGACAGTTGTTTTCAATGCATTAGTGGTCTGTGTTAGCAGACCCCCAGGTAGAACTAGAGCCAGGAATACTAGGCAAGTCCACTGTGGATAAATTGCAGCTGGTGTTCCTTCTAATCACTGTTCTTTAGATTTTATAAAACAAAAAAGGTTATACAAGCAACAACATGCTTTGAGGAACTCAGCTGTTCTTGTTTTTTTAGACAGAAGTACTTGATGTTTCAGCATTATGTGTTGATCTCTAGCCAAGATATGATTCATATCTTACTGGTTTTGCTCACTTTAAATCATTCTGCCCTTGTATCCTGTAGTGTTTATGTAACTTCAAACATACATGAGTATACTTGCTACACCTACTTTGCATTGCAAAAATGTCAGGGAAATTTAAGTGCATTATTAAAGACTACCTTAAAAAAGTATTTTCACACTGTCATTAGTACAAGATTTACCTACGTATCATATATTAATAGAGACTGACTGGAGAAATTAACTTTTGAACTGTTTAACAGTACCATTAACAGACATGAGATATTACCATATATGGTAAATGAGGGGGAGGGCTCCTTGGGAGGGAGGAGTGTCAGGTTGGCAACTCCCTGCCTTGCGACGGGAGTCTAAAACTGTTAGAGAAATGTTTATTCACTTTCACCCACATCAGACCTAAACAGGCTTAAAGAATTTCCTATTTAAAAGAGTAAAAAGAATTTTGGCAGGTTTTTTTCAGATAAAAGTTTTACTTCATATTCAGTTTTGCTTTCAGCCATTCTTAGAGCTGCTGAAAAGCATGACTTCCATTTCTGTTGTTGATAAACCGCCGGTAAGACGGATTGCTATCTTCGGGGGAACTCATGGCAATGAGTTATCAGGGGTATTTTTGGTCAAGCACTGGCAAGAGAATGGAGCTGAGATTCAAAGAAGAGGAATGGATGTGACACCATTTCTTACCAACCCAAGAGCTGTGAAGAAGTGCACTAGATACATTGACTGTGATCTGAACCGTGTCTTTGACCCTGATAGTCTTCGGTAAGAATATCTGTACTTTCTGTTGTTTTACTTTTCTGGTTTTCAAATTGTAAGGAGCTTCCTTTCCAGATTAAAATGTTAACACAAGTTCCACTACTATTTTAACTGTGCAGTCACGTAACTGAAATTACTGACCTTTAACCCAAAAAGAACAAATTGCGTGAGTGTTAGCAGATTAATTTTAAAACTACTGCTAGTAGAATGAGTCTCAAACCAACACATAATCTTAAATACAGTGTTTTAAAGTAGTATTAGCCCAGCTGTAGTTGTGTAAACTTAAGTACTGCTGTTCTGCATTACAAAATCATTATTTCTCACATGTCATCTTGTGCATTCAGCTCTGGAGCTCTTCTGAATACAATTAGACTTGCAGGAAGATAGCAGATAAAAGCAGATTAAAGGTAGACATCTGAGTATCTGAAAGAATGGTATACAAGTCAGGGGTGTGTGTTTAGTTTCAGTTATATACAGTAAAAGATGAAGACTTGAAATTAGCTAAATTAGAAATAATGTATTCTATGGCAAAATGATAGCCAAAAAGGCTCAATAATATAACTGACTCATTATTTTAGAAGTAGTACAATCTCCAATTACTGTAAAATAATAATTAATTTTACATTTTTAATGGGATTTTATGTTTTTCTGCTTTTGAGACATCTTTTAAGATAGAGGTGCACTTTGCTGTACAAACATTCTTATGCTGGGTATAGCTGCGTGCTAAGCAGGTAGTTGTGTTTTAGAGGGCCCTTAATGCCCTCTAAACAGTGAACATCACTGAAAAAATACGTATTACATATTTTGTAAGCATGGTTATTCCTACCCTGCACATCTTTTCATCTGGCTTTTCATCTTAGAGTGGTGCCTGACTACTACACGTAAGCCGAACAGACTTCTTAACACCTTAAGTGTTGAGGCCATTCTTTTAGTTGCTTACTTTGTACAAATGTTTGAAAAACAACCCTAGTTTTGTTTGGTTTTAGCTGCTTTGAACATACAACACTAGAAAAAAAAATAATAGCAGACTAAGACACCTGCAGATTGTCTTCATTTTTTGACTAACATTCCTCAGTAAATCCTATTAAGTTGCCCAGTCCTAGTACAACACTACTGACTGTTTGGAATACCTTTGCCTGATCCCATTAAGTGTAGACCCTTCAAGATTTCAAATGGTCTTACAAAATAAGAAAAAGGAGAGTGAAATCCTGGTACTACTGAAAATAACAGTGAAAGTTCCTTTGTCTTTGAGAAGAAGTATTAATTTAACAGACTCATGTGAAGAAACCTTGAATTTCAAAGACAGCACTAATGAATACAACAGTAGACTAACCTGAAAAATAGAAAAAGCAGCTTGAGGGGCTCACATAAAAATCCTAATCCACCTCACATCCCATCAGTAGACCAACTGCACGTAGACATTCCTAATAGACCATGTCTTGCCATTTCTAATACTCAGCAGTGGTGATCCCAAAATTTTCTCCAGCAACCTCTACTAATGCTTTAATATCCATGCAGTTAGGAAGGTGGTTTGTTCGTATCTAACAAAACTTTCTTCATGCAACTTAATACCAGTATATCTCACAAAATTAAAATATTAGAAAGCTTGAGCTGCATTGAGAAAGAAAACTGAATTTAGCACAGAAGGTACTAGGTGTGTCTGTACCGTACCTGGGTAGTACCCCAAGCCTGTCATCAGTGCCAGATTTGCTGCTGTTCATGTGGAACAATACTGCTCCAGCTGTGGAACAAAGTGCTGTTGCACGTGGAACAGGCTTGTTCTATTGCTGAACCCACAGCAGCTCCGTACACTGTCGATATGCAAGACAGATGTCTGTGCCATAAATCCCTTTGTTATGCAGCCCTTACACGGCAAGGAAGCAGATCTCAGGCCTTTCCTTAGGCTAAGACCATTTTTAAAAAGTGTATTTTTAAAGAGAGCCCTCCAAAGTATTAAAATTTTGGAGAAATAGATTTGAGGTAGAAAAATCTTCTATGAGCTTTGATAGTCAGGAGGGCTCAAAACAACAGACTGTAAGACACTTCTCAGAATATGAGAAGACAAAAAATAAGTTACAAAAGACCTTGTGACTGATGTCCAAGGAAAAAGGGAATGGACTGATGTTGGAATACCATCTTCAGTAGGAGGTGGATCCACTCTTGGAAGTGGTTCAAGGTGTTGATAAATTTTGAGTGATTTTTTTGCATGGGGGAAATTTAGGGATGTAAAGAAATAAGAGAGAATTAAAGTCTCCAGTTAAAATCAGATTGAAAAATTCTTCCTACCCTTCTGCACAAGATACAGAATAGATCTATTTAAACACCATACTTTTTTTCCAAGCACAAATCTATCAAGTTTTTTCAGTTTGGTAAATAGATGATTTCGACTCCAGTCAATTATGGAATTGAAGTAAAGAGGAAAGGGCATACATATTTTTGTTGACTGTAAAGCCATGGAATGAGTTTACTAATTTCTTTGTACTGATATCAACAGCAGGACAGTGGTGGAAGATATTCCATATGAAGTGAGAAGGGCTCAGGAAATCAATCATATATTTGGCCCAAAAGGTAGTGATGATGCGTATGACCTTATTTTTGACCTTCACAACACCACTTCTAACATGGGTGGTACCCTTATTCTTGAAAACTCCAGGGATGACTTTACAATTCAAATGTTTCATTACATCAAGGTAAAAGTAATTTAAATGAACTATTAAAATAGATGATTAATCATAATGTTGTATTACTATATATTATTTTGTAGTTTCTTTAAATATACTAATTTTTAGCTTGCAAAACTGTTTAAAATATTTAATCACTCATAGGAGAGGTTTCTTTAATCAGAGATAACTAATAATTTGATAATATCAAGTAATTCAGATTTGAAGTCGTCACAATCATTAAGTGTTAAAATGAGTTAGTAAGACTGATGGGCAGAGAGGAATGCTTAGAATAACACTGATGAAAATGAATGTAATTTAATCTGCTTTCACACTGATCTGTCAGGAATTTGGATAAGTCTGGGTCACAAGTGCTAAAGAGTTTCTTATTAATTTTATGAAATGGAGAGACAAGATATAATGCAATTAAGTAATGCCAATGTTCCCTTTGTCAGTATTGAGCTGACTAGTGATACATCTTTGGAAGCCATTTGATTCTGCCGATAGGTACTGGTCGAGCAAGGTTTGTGAAAGCCCTGGCTGAAGCGCTGTCTGGTTGAAGCAGTAGTGACCAAGACAACGACTGATGAAATAAAGTTTGGGCCAAGAGCAGGGAATTTTACTTTTTTTTTTTCCTCCTTAGAAACAAGGTATATTTTAACATTTGATTTTTCTCTTATACATGTATCCCATTTACATGTTTATAAAATATTTGAAGATATAGAAAGCTTATGACTAAAATGAGATGAAAAGCAATGGTAAGCAGTCATCAGGAGAGAGGCCTAAAACAGGTTTCCATGTCAACAAAAGGTTAAAGTATGGCTTAATTCACAACCTATGTCCCCATAAGAGAATCCAAGTCTAACACAAAAAAATATGTGAAATCTGCTTTACGGTACTTTGATTCAAGTTTTGGAACACTGCGGAGTCTATTTCCCTTCTGGTTAGCAATTTCAGAGTAGAACTGTATTCAGTTATACTGGGAGACAGCAAAGTCCAGCAGAGCATGCCTGGCAGGAGTTAATGGAAAGGAGACCAACAAACCCAGCTTTGTACGTTTTCTAAAGATGTCCTACTTCTTTGAGGGCCGTGAAATAAAGGCAACATATTGCAGACATTGTGTAAATCACTTCTGCATCAGTAATCTTTTGTGGCACAACATTTTAAAATATTTGCATAACAAAGACATTTTTAAACAATCTCCACAGAACGCTTTGGCTCCGGAATGCTGTCCTGTTCTGCTGATTGAACATCCTAGCTTGAAATATGCCACAACACGATCTGTAGCAAAACATCCTGTTGGTAAATATGAAAAATAAAGACTATTTTAACCCACCATGAGCTATTTTAAAACATGCCTGTTCCCAGATCCATTCATAACATCAGAGTGCTCTGATCACTTTGACAATATACTTACCCAGTCAAATGTACGTGCTTACCTCTTTCTGGAAAGTTCTGATTTATACTTGGCTTACAAAATACAGCTGCCAGATGGAAATTCCTAAACTCAGTTAACCCACTGCTTGCAGAAAATATTTACAATATGGGAGGATCAGGACGAAGCAACAGCTTCTGAAAAGAAACATTGACATCCTCTAAATAAGCCTTGGCTGAAATGTTGGTTGTTAGCCAAGAGGAGGAAAAGAGAAAATGGGATGAAGGCAGGGGGAAGTGATGTTCTGCATGGAAGTGGTTAACTTTTTCATTTATGGAATCACAGCCATAGGAAAAAAAATAGCTTTTCATATTAAAGAATGAGTTCTCTAAAATGCAGCGTGGAAAGGGGGGATAAGGAAGAGAATAAGAGAAACAAATATAGAGAGAGACCCTTTCTCTTACACTAGTAAGAAAACGTACGTACGGTTCTTTACACCGATCCTGACCGGTGAGCTAAATTTTCTGCCTGCCTTAAAAACCACGTAACTCAGTACTTCACTGTGGCCCTTAAAGATAAACCACAGACCCAATCAGCCATCGATTTTTGCTGTGTAATCAAAGAAGGTGATGTATTATGGTTCTATTAATACTCCCTCATCTGCAAACAGGTGTGGAGGTGGGCCCCCAGCCACAAGGTGTTGTTCGAGCTGACGCTTTGGACACAATGAGGAAGATTGTCAAACATGGCCTTGATTTCGTGCAACTTTTTAATGAAGGTACAGTAATCATGAGAGAAATGGCCTCCTGGGTCCTATCAGTGGACTATTTCAGGCTGAGCTACAATGTTTTTACAGTTAAACAGGTAGAAGTGGGCTGGTGGCGGGGGGGAGGATTCTTCTCCGCACCACCTATGTGTGGCATCAGAAAGTCAGAATTCCTACGCTTTGGGTAGCTCTGAGGATATTTCCTCTTTCTGAGGATTCAGTAAGTGTATTGGATCTTAATCTTACAGTTGTTTTGCCATTATGAAATACTAGCTAACACTGTTTGTTCACTAGCTAACACTATTTGTTCACTAGGATATAAGTTAATGCTAAGAAAGAAGTGTTTAACTGCCATGCCTCTGTGCATCTAAAGTTAGAATCAATGCATTTTGTAAGGTCTTGCTATACCTGTATGCTACCTAAAATACATGCTGACCAACATGGGTGTTGAACATTCTTCTAGAGTATGTTTTTTCAGTGGGTTTTTTATGGAAGGAGAAGGAAAATAATAGAGTCGTGCATGTCAGAATCTCCAATATTGTGCAGGAATGGTACAGATGAAATACCACTGATACCACTCCATACTGTGCAGCACTGTCAAACACAGACATTTCATCGACTTCTTCATCTGCGCAATACATCTTTTTAAGTATCCAGTGAGGTTACATTTCTGCAGCAAATTTAGGTCTGGGTTTCATAAGCTGCAACACACGACTGGAACATCTTGCTGCAACTTGGCTTCGAGGGGAGAAGAAGCCTAGAGCTTGACATTTTTATGGCATATGAGGTAATGACTGGTGTGTAAACCTTGATGAGGCACAACCTAATGATTTAAGTCATTCCAAAGAGATCAAATAATGCATTGTTCTTTTTAACAGGCTGCTGTTCATGCTGACATTAAACTATATTTATTCTTTCTAGGAAAGGAATTTCCACCATGTACAATTGAGGTTTTTAAAATAATGGAGAAAGTGGATTACCCCAGGAATAAGAATGATGAAGTTATTGCTATTATTCACCCTAAACTGCAGGTAAATTCTAAACCAGTTTCCATTTCTGACATTTTATGAGTATTCCCGAGTTACTCCTGCTACACTGTAGCATATTTTAATAGTAACTATTTAAAATGACAACATTGCTAATGGCTTTATGGAGTACTTTCCTATAGTGAGCTCTGGCACTAAGGTCATTCAGTATTTCAGTATCTGACTTGGGAATCATTGGATCTAACATCACTCTTGAGACTAAAACTGAAAAGAAAAAGGCAATAAGATAACCCATATTCTAAAATACAGATTTATTTTTAGCTCTGACATGAGGGTCTGTTTTTAATCGATTGTGAGCATATGCACTTGCCTTTTGGTTCCCCTTTGCCAGTGAATTCTACACAAGCCTGAAACCTGAAGTTACAAATACTGAGCATTAAAAGGAATTATTTTAAAAGCTTTTGCCATAAACTAGAGAGAATATAATTATTGAGCATAAATTCAGAAATCACCTGAAATACGCAAAAACTTGAAAGTAAATCTATTCATTTTCTTTCTCTAAGGATCAAGACTGGCAGCCACTGAACAATGGTGATCCACTGTTTTTGACTCTTGATGGAGAAGTGATTGCATATAAAGGGGACTGTACAGTCTATCCAACATTTATTAATGAAGCTGCATATTATGAAAAGAAACAAGCTTTTGTGAAAACAGTAAAAGTGAAACTCACCGCAGCACGCATCAGATCCTCAGCCTCAGACCAGAACACTTCCTAAGCTTTTCAGTACAGAAAGGGGATCTCTTCTCTGTGAAATCCATTGTATTGCAGTAGGACAATTAATGGAATAACTAACTGCAGAATCTAATTATAAACTGTAATTTAATTAACACTGCTGAGCACTTTTAAGATGAAACATACTGTCATAATGCTAATTATGATTGTTTATTTGTTCTAATACATTGCTAAAGACACAAAGAATAAATATTATTGTCATGAAGTTTGCTCGTTCACACGATATAAAACGATGGAACGATGTACCACGGGGCAGTGGCTGCAGAACTCTCATCCAGCATCACGTTGGAAATTGTCAAACTACACTACACAAAAAGTTACGGCATTTCTACTTTATAACCCCAAGCCTCCCATAACCAACGCTTTTTAAAATGCGGTAACCCTTGAAACCTATTCCTCAGATAAACACCCAAAATATGAGAGAAAGGAAAAGCCAGGGAGGGAGAAACCGAGTGAGGAAGCGCATGTTAAATTTCCTGTGTGTTACCTGCACTGGTGCCTAAGCCTACTGCACTGAGGTGGAAGCCTTAGGGTTTGTTTTGGGCTTCCCAAGACCAAGGTTTATATCTTTGTATGTATAAAATAAGCTAAAGACATAATTTCTGAGAAAAATAGATTAAATTAAATGTAAAGCTTTTTAAATTTAAAGTACTACAAGAAGAATTCAAGCTGCATCTGACCTAACATTAAAGACAAAGTTTG
This sequence comes from Eurypyga helias, assembly GCF_000690775.1. Classification (NCBI taxonomy): domain Eukaryota; kingdom Metazoa; phylum Chordata; class Aves; order Eurypygiformes; family Eurypygidae; genus Eurypyga; species Eurypyga helias. The sequence continues at coordinate 80,287 of NW_010260062.1, forward strand.
AATTTGGAAAGTATTCAGGACTCAAACACACTGGAGACATACATTCAGGAAAACGACAGGCTTATTGCAGGGAAACTTTTGAAGAAAATTTCTGTTGCCATGGAGATGAGGAGTTTACAGCTTTCAAACTTTCTAGGTATATCCACCTACTGCTTATTAGACTTCTCCAAATAAAGTCTTAATCAATCATTATACCTCAGAAGCTTTCAACACAGGCAGCAAGATTAGGAAATTTCCTGGGCTTTGAAGAGCAATGCACGAACCATACCTGAGTCTTCAGGATGGAAACTAGGAATTCCATATGGGGAGACTCCTCAGAAGACTGGGACTGCCTAGTCCTGTATTTGAAGAGAGAAAGCCTGTCACAGTAGCTGGAAAAAGAGAAAATGGGGATTTAATTAATTTGCTAAAGTTTAACATATCTGACAATAATTGGGGATAGAGAAAACATTAAGAACTTTGCATAAGGGTACAATAATTAGCTATTTACTGAAAGATCCATGGTCTAGATAACCCCCAGATTGGATTTTTTTTTTTTAAAGTGCTGTCTTCCTTATTTACTGCTAAGCCAAAAATCATTCTTCTTTCTTTGCTTTCTGTAACTCCTACGCAATAAAATAAAAACACAGGACAGAATGTTTATTGAATTACAAGTTTTATTTCCTCAATTTAAATAAACATTGTATAAAAAGTACAGAATTAGCTGCTGTAGTCATCATTCATAGTGTTCTTGATAAGAGCCTTGAGATAGGAGACTGATCTGGCGGGGCTCTGTGGCCAGAAGGAGGGTATTTTCTCACCAACGAACTTTCAGAAACAACCCCCCAGCTTCTTCCTCAGTTGTACCATCCGGCTTTGTCCCGGGACATCGGCACAGCACACTCCTCTCGGGGGTTTCACGGCTACACGTGCAGTGTGACCCCAGCACGGCGCAGAGATACCCGAGCTGGCGTTTAGCGACAAGTCTACCCGTGGCTACACGGAGTACAGCGCAGGCTATGTGATTCTGGTTCCTGAGTACATGTGAAGAGGTATTTCCTTTTGGTACAAAAACTGGCACTCAAAACAATCCAAGGGGGACTGCGCAGTCCTCAGGCAGTATTTTGTTGGCAGTTTTGATGCAAGAGTAACTAGCAGAGATGAAAGATTCCAATGCACAGGAATTTTCCCCCCCCCATACTCATATCCTAAGGCAGCCAAGCAGCGCTCAGATATTACGCTGGTCTATTGATACGCACAAGTGTCCTTCCCCTCAAATTCCTAAGCCCTGAGAAAACACAACCGAAGAACTCATCTTTATCCCATCCATCCAGGCCACACATGGTAGGAAACCCGGGATACGGCATCTATAGAAGACCGGCTGGGCAGCAAGAGCCACGTTCACCGTCCCTGCAAATAGCTTTGCGCTATCCTTCCCGCTGGAGAGTCCCCTCACGCTCTCTTCTGGATCTCTTTTGGATCAGTTTGCCCCCAGCAGGCTTGGCTGTAAGAATCCAACGCAATTCATGTTATCATCCAGACACAGACCAGCACTCACCCGTCTTCCCTAAGCAGGGCCTTTAAACAGGCACCAAATGAACACATACACTGAAGACACAATGCATTCATTGACATTGAAAAGCATTACAAATATGACAAGTATTTCTTTTCATACACACACATATAAACCAGAAAATTGAAATACGTTTCACGGTACGAGGTCGTCACAGGTCGTAACGCAGAAAGTGCTACAGAAATGCAGTGTGCAGCCCTCTGAATGACAAAACCCCAGCCTTTACAAGTCTGCAGCTGCACCGCATTTAACTTTTGTTAATTTGGGGAATAAATACCGACTTATCTTCCTGAAGGGGTTGAATATACAAGTTAATTTACTTTTAAACCCCAAGAACTTCTGCTGTAACTTTTCGTCACGCAGCAAGATGCAACAGCATGAAAAAGCCGAGTAGGAAAGGTGAAGACCTTGTGACAGGACCAGTTTCAGAGATACTGCCCATCATGAAATATGTTTATGCCCTAGAGCATTCTGGGAAGACATACACATGGTGATAAACAGCAGTAACCACCACGTTATACCCCGGGGATCACAGACAGGGAAAGCTAATGAGACCTAGAGACACCTTCTCCAGCCTGTGGGATTGAGCCTCCAGTAACACTGACAGTACACAAGCTTTAAAACGTGTCCAGAACATTGTCATTTCGACGTCACACACTTCATTTAGTCTTCAGAACTGAAATGCCTTTTCTTTTCTCCACAACAGGAGCTTAACCTTTTTTGGTCTACAAAGTGTTCCTCATGAGTTAGAGATTCCAAAAGACAGCAGACTGGGATCACGATGATCGCAATTTTCCACAACGGGAAGTAGTATCTCACATTTGACCTTTTTTTAATCGAGTAAAAAAAAGCCTAGAGCCAAGTTTGAGTAGTGTCACGCACACTCAGACAGCAAGGCTTTTCAAGAGGCTCAAAACTGAACCAGTGGAATAGTTATTTCTTTCAGCTTAGCTGCCCTGATCAAACGGGTTAAAAGTCATCAGCCCACGTCACTGAAATTTTGAGTTCCAGCTGGTTACAGCTGGCCAAAACATCAACAAAGCTTTCAGCATCCACCACTGATGCTTTTAGCCTTCAGAAGGATGACACATGGAACACGGCACAACTAAACTGAAGTCTCAGGCAAATCATCCGTTTCTTCAAATGTATTCAGGGTGTTTTTGCTACTAGTTCTTGAATTATCTTGCACTTTGTTTGGATCTGCAAAGAAATGCATTATAAACAAAACAGGATATGGTAGAAACTGTATATGCAAGATCAAATTTGTGCACTTCTATTTTTTGTTTAAAACATGCATTTATTTAAAGAGCCAGGTGTCAGTTTGCTACCATATCTTACACAGCAAGTTTTTCTGTCTGACCCTTTTCATCGTTATTGAGATCATTCCACTAAGCAATACAAACACTAATTGACTCAAGAAGAAACTTCAGAGCAAGCCTCTCAGACTCATACGCCCCCATCAAGCTCTGGAGCCTGCGGCCGGAGGACATCTGGCACCGCAGAGTCGGGACGTTTCCCTGTCACACTTTGGCACTCTCAGCAGATGGGCATCCTGAATGCCCTGGTCACCATTCACGAGGGGCAGTTTGTCATCCGATACTTATCGCTGCACACAAACGTGAAAATTCGAGGGTTTAAAACCTACAAACCTATAGCAGACCACAGTACCACCAGGGAGAATCAGCCCGGTTTCCTGCCAAAATTTTGCAATCCCCTATGTAACTTCTTTAAGGACTAAACGCACTTGATGACAACTTTTTCCAAATAACATTTTCTGCCTGTTAAGCAGTTCTCCAGCCTTACACCACTCAAGTGCCATTAGAGAACGTGAGACTTAGATCAAGCATAACTTCTTAGCAAAAATAAAGACAAGGTAAGCCCCCCATCTTTTGGTGCCAAGGTGTAAGTACTGAGCATTTGTAATCAACCCTCTCTCCTTTAAAGGAAATTTAACACCTAAACCATATTAGCCATGGTTTTCCCTAGTAGCAAAGTGGGGTAGAATATCCAGATTATGAGCGTTTCTATTTTTAAAGGTATAAAACTATATCAAAGCAAGTCTAAGAAAAAAGCTATTTCACAAATATGGTGGTGTAAAAATCTGCAGTACCTGTTGGCCCTGGATCTTCATTAATAAATGAAACATGTGTTTTCCACTCGGTCCATTTCACTTCATTAATCCTGTTTATATTGTATACAAGTTGTGTTATTAGCATGCATCATCTCCCAGCTGCATACCTGCACTTCTCCTTTCATACCAAGCAGACTTGAGACTTGCACATCAGAAACATACAAAGTTGAAAATCTGTTTTCTTACCAAAAAATTGTTAACATAAAGATACATTTTCCTTATTTTTAATCAATTGGTCACAACTGAAAAACACAAATTGGAGATTTGTACACCTAATATAATTCGTAGAGAGGTAGACATATTTTAAAGAAGCTTTTGAGGAGAAATAACCCTGCAGAAACATACACAGCAGAATTGCTAGCACAGAAGTGTATCTTTGCTTTACCTTAAACACACCCTGCTTTCGTTTTCAGCCACTCTACATTGTTCTCCCAGCTGGAATTTTTTCCTCAAACACTTCGGTAAGAATTTTTCAAATTCCAAAATAGTTCTGGCTCTCTATTAACAAGAAATAGTAATATGAGTATGGTTAGTCACATTCAAAGTCATCTTTTTCCTAGCACATACAGTCTGCAGGCTCCCTGTTTCACTATAACATGAAGGTCAAGCCTCCATCCACAACTAACACCAACTCCAACACTAGTAAACAACACGGCATGACACTTATTTGACCTGTGCAAACAGGGAGCCCACAGCTTTCCGGTTAGCCCCACTGCAGAAGGTGTACTCGGAGGAGAATGAAGAAATCTCACTCTCGACTCGGTGTTTAGAGTTTAATGCTAACATATGAGCTGTACTGGGATGCTGCCCACCACAGGAAGCAACTCCAGTCTGATTAAGACTGTTCTTGATGACAGCCTGGGACTCAGGGCTGCCTAGCCTTGGTAAAAGAACAGGCTCATATAAGGAATGAGAAATTGGAATGAGCTTGTGCATTGCTCAGACTCAAGGGATGGAACAGCAGAGCACGCGGTGTTACCGATCTCTGGGCAGATAATGAAACACACCATACTCCTGACACATCAAAGGGCATCAAAGCCATAAAGGTATCTGACAGTTTATGAGGTTGAAAATTTAAGCCATAAGATTACCTTTTGGATACTAATAGTTGTTAATTAGGAAGATGTTACGATACTCTAATACAAAAAGTACTTATTTCCATTATTTGTACACTTATACAAATGGGGATATACAGCTCACAAGATTCTGGCCAGTGCATGTATACTTCACTAAACAAACTAACTCACAAACCAACCTGGAGCTTCCAGATGTGCTCGCTCTCTTTAGAAATATCTTCCACAGTCTCTCCCATTAACGCAATCAGCATGTTCAGGAGAAGAACAAATGTCAACACAACGTAAGTTATGAGGAGCAGAAGAAATAGTACAGGATACTTTGAATTTTGCTGGATCTCCAGATCACCCAGTCCTAGGGTGAGCTTAAAAAGATCCATGAGAACAGGTCCCAGACTGCTGTTGGAATGGCATCCAGTGCCATCCCGGCACGTTTCAATCAGTGCGGCAAGAGCTGAGAAGGAAGCACGGGAAAACTTCAGTCACCACAATGCTATGTTCACACGGCATTTCATCCTAAGGAATTCCAAATGCGCTGCATAAAGCCGAGGGAGAGCTGCCCAGCAGTACACGCAGCAGCAGCTAGATGACAGATGACCAGGAAGCAGAAGAGAGCCCACGCCCAAATGGCATTGCAGACAATTAAGAGCCAAATTACTTATCTGCTCAGATAGTCTCTAGACAGTTGAAATCTCTAAACTTGGCTGTCTAATATCCAGAAGAAATCCCAGCATGAGCTCTCATCATGGCAACAGGGCGCTTACTCATAATAATGCTAAAAGTTCTACTCACACAGGGCATCAGTGCTTTTCTCCAGTAATATTTACCTACGCCAAATCCCAGCAAAAACACGATATAGACAACTAAAAACTTTATCACATCTTGCAGGATGACCTAAAAAATTAAATTAAAAATTTGTCAGAAACGAAAACTGAGAACTAGTCGTATGTTATGAAAGTGTAGGGATGCAGGTGAGGTACGGGCTGAAGCGTCACATCGCTTCCATGAGGCCAACTGGATGTGGTCTCAGTGAGAAACCCAGGGAAAATTCGGGTCTGGTTCTTTAGCTGATGGCTGAGAGTCTGTTGTCCACGGGTGACTGTCCCATAGAGGCATCACAGCGCGATGCAATTAGACAGCAGAACTACATCAGCTGATAAACCACGAGTGACTTCATATTTAATACAATAAAACATTCATTTTAAGACATGGACTAGTTTCTGCCATTGAAGTTGTACA
>NW_010260062.1:86291-111789 GCF_000690775.1 Eurypyga helias
CAACTGTAAAGAAATTTCACTATGAACTATAAAATACACGTAAATTGCTGAACAGGTTTGTCTGGGATTGAACCATAACAAGTAAGCAGCGTAGGAAGGCAGATAAACCAAAACAAACTTGCCTTTTGAATCATGACACTGTAAATGCCCATGGACTGGAAACCTCTGGTGAAATAGAGCATATTAGCCCATCCTAGGGCCATTGCCAAAACAAGACACACGAGGTGTTCTTTGTAGGAAAACAAGTACAAAAAGACAGAGAAGATCACAAGCAAAGCTTGTATAAAACTGTTAAAAAACAAACACATGTATGTAAAAGGGAAATTACTAGCACAAAACTAACAACATAATGGAAACAAGACTTTTGCTTCTTATGCTTTAACTCTAATTTCATAGTGCATTCTATTCTCCCCTGTGAGCAATCTTTATTCTATTTTAACAATAAAATAGGTGACTACAGACAGTATATTAAAATATTAGGATTATAAATATTAAAGCTTAAAGTGGACTATTCTCCCCAGAAGAGCTGGTCAATGCACATGTTGCTGACAAAGGCATTAAGAATTCTTAATAGTATCTTTGAAGCCATTCAATTCAAGCTTCAGCTGAATGAATTGTTAGAATCATTACTGGTTTTCCATGAACAGGGAAGACACTGGTAGGTGTGATGTGCTGTGGTAGCGTGCAGGGCAGTTCTCAGCAGCACAAGATAGGTATCAAGGTGGATGTAGGGGGAGGAAGAAAGGTAGAGTTAAGCCACCTCTTTTTATTGATCCTGCAATCATATGGTAAAAGGGAGAGGGAATCATCTGGGCTTTATCTAGGCCAGCTGAAAGGATACTCCCATCAGCAGCTGAGCCAGCTTTATGCTATTTTTCCTTCCTGAAGGAGTAGAAAGGAGTATGAAACTAGATCTAGTTTATTAACCAGGTTTCTTAAACACGTATATACAGATCTGAAGAGATACAACATCAGGAGATGCTAAAGACAGCATCAGGACAGGAAGGAAATCCAGTCCATACACACCAACCCCCAGTATTGTTACTGACCCGTGCAGCCATTAGTGTGTGTGTTACGGAAGAGCTGCACCTAAGATTGTATCTATCCCGCTAAAAAGTGATAACCTGGAGAAAAAGCGAGCCTCTGCTCCAGGCGTACGTTCTCTGCAACCACGAGACAGATCAGCGTTTTAGACAGTATAAAATGTACACATGGCAGACTTACAATGCAAAGTGGAACCATGCGTCGGAGAGAATTGATTGCAGGTCCGAGGGCCTAAGCAGAAAGATGGCTACACTCTACGTACATGGGTATATAAAATACAGAAGTGGTAGGTAAGAGAAAGCAGGCCTCAAAATCGTTTAAAATAATATAATTGAAGTTGGTGTTCTAAAAAAAAAAAATCCATCTACTTATAAGACATAACTTCTAGAATTAAACATCTTTTCATAGGGCTGTAACTCAAAGTTGAAATTTCTGTCATCTCTGGCATAATTTAACAGTTAGTTACTGGTTTCAATTACTTATAGTATATGGCAAAAATTATACCCTTTTTCCCCCATGACAAGTTCTAATTCAACAATGTTCTGAAAGCCAGTAATTTGACATCACTGATGTTATACAAATACCAAATCTACCTTGAAAATTTGAAAGGAAAAAAACCTGGGGTTTTTTTTCCCCCAGAGAAATACAGTTATATTCAAATACATATTACCAGGGCCATTCTAAAGTAGTGAGGTATTGTGCCAAATACTTCTAGAAATTACACATATCAAAGATACTGCAACGTGTTGCAAATACCATCAGCATAATCATAAACCTAGAGAAGTTCTTCACCTTTCGTTATGTATTTGTTATGAAGAAAAAGTCTTACCTCTTTTATGGCTAAAAATATTGCTCCTAACATAACCATCACCTGTCCTGATAACTGCAGCCATCCCACACCACGTGTTAGAGCTAGTGGATAAGGTGGAGCCTGCAAGACAGGTCCGAAAGGGAAGTCTGAGTTCCGTACCTGAGGGGTAAAAGGCAAAGTAGCAGGAAGCCTCCTGGCGCTCTGGGTACACAATTTTTCCCTTTCAGTGAGAATTTTCTTCATGATTGATATACAGAGTCAGCCCCCTGCCATATATATTTGGAATGGCAGATGTTTCTTCCTTAAAAGAAAACCAAAATACCCTCTTCCACGCTTTTTCACCTACCTGTCTTTATATTACGTATTTCCATTTTGGGTCACTTACAAAATGCAATTAACTCCTCTATTACTGTTCCTCTTCCTTCCGGATAAGAGGACCTGATGTGGGAGAACCTGGTCTCACTACAGCCAGATATTCCGATACCTGCTTTTGGTTTAGCATTTTAAATACAATTCAGGAAATACCACTGCGTTTAAAAATCAGTCAAATTTGGTGAGATTAAGTTGGTGTACTCACTTCATTTTGATTAGGTCGGTGATAGGAAACCAACGTTAATGTTACATTGTATAGGAAATAAAAACAGCACGACATAAAAAACATGTGTCGTGCAAACTTCTTCCATTTCATTCGCAGGAGCGAATTCAGAGGCTCCAGAGTCAGCATTTCATGGCGATTCTGTAGGAAAAAGAACAATTAAGATTTGAACTTGCTGCCTGTAAGGAAACAGATCGTTTCAGACGTGTATTTTGTATATTCCATTCAGTAGGTGTCCCTGCTGATCTGAAAACACAGCCATGCTTGAAGATACGTGTCAGACCTTACCTTGATAAGGCACAATGGAACAACTCCGACTCGTGCTGGGATAACCTGCCACGCTCTGGGAAATTGTGACTGAGCTGAAACTGTATTGTGAACTTGGTCCTGCTTCCTACACAACTTCGGGCTGTATTTGAATGCAGCCAATGTAGAAGTCTGGCTTTGAAAAGCTAACATCCTGAAACGCCTAGAGCACATGCCTGTATGGTAGAGTTCATTACTTTAGGCAGAGGATTCTTGTAAAGCACTCCTGTTGGCTTGCCCTGTTCTCATGCACTACCTTCGGCAGCTGCTAGCGGCCACTCCGTGGGGACAAGAAGCTAGCTTCGGTCTGATGAGCTGTGTAACACCTCACAGGTAGAAAATAAGAGTGCCAGAATGCCCAGCCAGTGGTTCAGGAGCTGAACGCGTATTCACTTGCAACTAACGATCTACAGAGGAATAAAATTCAACTTGCTCCTGGTAGAAAACCGAGAACCAGAAATCACTGGTTTACAGGTAATTCAGTTGGACGCACAGGCTAACACACCCGAAGTGAGTGTGCTGCTGGAGAACACGTATCGATTTCAGCAATGGGTAACTTACGCCAATATTCGTGTTGTAGACAATAATTTCCAATACGGAATTGTCGGCGGTGGTGTCTAGTTCTGTCAGATCGTAAAGAGAAGACTGAACAGGACCATAGGCCCAGTCTGTGAATTTTCTTGACAGGCTCCTGTTTGGCTTATCCCTTATCTCTCTGCTCAGGATGTATTTCAGGATCTAAAACATTAAACGGAACCAGTCGTAAGCGGATGTGTTCCTCACGGGAAGGGAGAAAGCACACATGAGTACTTGCCAAGCCTCCTGCCTTTTAACTACCCCGTTGGCTACAGCAGTGCCATTCAGTGGATTTGTTCAATAAGCAGTGTTAGAGGTGTCAGAGCTCTAGGAAATAAACACAGTATTTATAACACCTGGATTTTCTGTCATAGAGACACTTTTCTAAAGGATGAAAGCACTATTTTCCAGGTGCTCACGTTATATCTGCCTTTAACTTCATCAATTACTTCCTACATTACCCCACTGTCAATTCTTTATCACAATACAAGCAGTTGATTTACAAGAGTCAAATTCTACAGCGACATAACAGAGCAGTCCTATTGAGTTTCCTGAATTTATTCAAAGTTTATATACTGTAGTAGGGTAGTATTGTAATAAATGCAACGTAACGTCTGCTTTTCTGTACCACAAGATCCTTAGCAAGGGCGTTTTTAAGCAGCACATGTATTTTTTACAGAGAGGGGTTGTTAGAGGGGGACCTTGAAGGGTAGAAACAACATCGCAATGGAAACATTTGCTTGTGTTTTGAACAAAATCAGCTCACCAAATACTACAGGATACGTAGGACAGCATAACCATCAGGGAAAGCTGCATGTCAGAGCACTGATGTCTGAGTACATAGTTGGCCTTGACTCTTTCTCCATTTTTAATGTCTCTTAGATGCTACTGAAATAATACTCACCTCTAATTTCCCAGTTTTTGCAGCTAATTGTAGTGGTGTCAAACCCTCCTTATTCTTTGTTGTTTCCAAATTTCGGTCTTTACTTTTTAACAAAATCATATCATACATTCTGATTACAAAGTCATTCTGGGTTTTAAGGTCCTCTGCCACAGTAACTAATGCATGGAGAATATTGTTTCCTCTGGAATCCTGAGAGGTAATATTAGTCCTGGCATTGTCCATCAACAGTTGAATTATGTCTGGCTGATTGGTACACGCAGCTAACGCCAGTGCGGTTTCACCTACAGAGTTATAAGATGTAACACGTGTTCATGTTTTATTACAAGCATTCAGATCATATCAAAGAGTGACTGTGTTAAGCATTTTAACATATGAAAGCACACATACATATTAATTATATTGAATTTTGTTTTAAAAAGCTTGATAGGCATGAAAACATTTGGTGAACATCTTCAAAATCAAATTTGTTGCATTTTATTTGCCATTCAGAGTTTGCAGAGGGTTTTAATGTAAATGTTTTACAATTACTTCTGAGTGTTTATGACACTTTGCACTCTGGCAAGTTACTCTTATGAAAGGTACCATGCCATTTATATACCCTGTGATGTGAGTTTCCTAATCTAGGTTTAGCTGCAGGAATGACTCACACATCCCCATCTTCCATACTGTCTCAGTTGTTTGGGTATTCCTCCCTGGCTTTTCCAGAGAGATCACATTTCCACTTACCAAAATAAAAGCCTTCATGCTTATGTTTAGGATTGAAGAAAATACCCTGGGCATGAGCATTGACATCAGCTCCTTTTTCTATAAGGCTCTGAGTTATTTCATACTGTCTTCTTTCAATGGCAATATTCAGAGCTGTCTGGCCTGAAACAACAGACACAGGTATTTAGCGCTGAATCTCTTAAGCACATTATGAAACACTGATGATGTTTCACAATGGAGAGCACCAGTGATAATTGATAAAAGCTGTTTAGGAATTTAAGCCATCAGTAAAATATTTGAAGATCGCATTACTTTAATGGACGATATAATTTAACCACACACCCAGAATCTGTATCAGATGGCAATACCTTTATATACCTCTTCGGTGTATGCTGCATTGATAAATCTCTCCAAAATACCATTTTCTTCTGCAAAGGAAAGTAGCATATTCACTATCTCCTTAGTGTTTTGGTTGATGTTGAGCAGAGCTTTCATCAGACAAGTTTTGCCAGTATCTACATCTGTGAATTTTTTCATCAGGTAATCTGCAAGAGTGAATCCTGAGATCAGATCATCATTATTTATTCAAGCGGATGTAAAAGAATTCTAACCTTCTGTTTATTAGGGGTGGAACCTGAGGGATATACATGAACATATATTATTTGCCAAACAACTACTCCATCCTATTCACTTTGTACTTGAGCTACGGACACTTGGCGAGACAATGCACCCAGAGATGTGGCCCTAATGAATAAGGTAGCCAGTGCACTTGGTTTCTCTTTCGGACATCCCACTGCCATGGTAACTCCAGACAGACCCAGAACCCTTTCCTAACTTCTCTGCCCATTCCGCCATGCTGCACACCCCACAAGCCCAGTCTGTCCTGCACTTTGAGGAGACGTCGGCTTTGAGTCCCATGCAGACGGTGAAGGTATGGCTGTGGGACCACAGTGCAGACAGACCCTCCGTGGCTCGTGTAGCGGTTGCACAGGGATATTTCCCAGTCTTGGACTACACATACCACTGCCAGAAGAGCTAACACTCTCCCTCCAGGTAACTGCAGCTTACCTGGCACGGTCATGCTTGTACACGCGTTCGATCGTTCCTTCAGCTCTGCAAGGAGACACTGCAATTCTTCTATATTTCCCTCAGATACTGCCCGAAATATGTACCTTTTCAGCTTCTTCCGGGCCCTAGTCTGCTCGGGTCCTTGTGATATGTTAGCACTGAATTATAAGAAATAAAACATAGTAAATTGAATCAGCAATTTCACTGTTATTTTATTTTCTACCTCAGAGGAAAAACAAATAGTTACTTGCCCCAAGCTACACATACTTGCCCTGCTTCCATATATATCTTAGCATGGATCTCTGTTTCTGCAGATCGCTTCTATGTGGATCAGTGGCTACTGAGAGGGTTTTTATAATAAAAATGTACTTTTTTTTCCCCCTCAGGTATTTTGGTTTGCATTTTTCCCCAGTTTATCCATTCTTCTAACACCCAGGCTAAGAAATGCTTCTCTGACCTGTCCACAACTCACTGACTTCAGTGCCTGAAGTTACCTGATGCTGCTCTCCAGCTGCACCCGTCCCACTCACAGCAGAAGATAAATTTAACCTCACGCTTTCTTACACAACTGTCCTGATTACACGTTATTCTGGAACAAGAATGATTTAATGTTCCTCCCCTCCCAGTCAGAAATACTCCTAGCTCATGCCTAGCTGTGCAGGGTGGTTAGGTCCTGTGTTGTCATCTAGGAAACAGACATGATATCTGAAGAACAGATATGAGATCTGAGAAAAGCAGAGGTTAGAGTTATTTGAAAATTGAATTACTGAAGAATCATAAATGCATGTCCACATATGACCTTATTTCTAAAAGACAGCATGCCAAACAGGTAGTATCTACCCTATCATACCATTGAAAATGTACTAGAGAGATACTTTATGTCTCCACTCACCAACAACTCTCTACATTAGGGCTATATTCAGTCGCATCATCCTGAAGAGACTGTGGGGAATCCATGTCTTCCCCGTTTCCAGATGCACTATAGAAAACAAAAACATAAGTGCTAAGACAGGAAGATGCATGCAAATTGCATGAAGAATCAGTCAATACTAGGAATCAGTAGCTACAGTAGAGCTGAAATTAGAATAATTTGACATTGTGCCTTTTAATTCTATCATTTTATCTCCTCTGAGTTTGAGTGATAAAAACAAACCAACCCACAGGACCTTGTTATATTTTAAACATCATTAGGAAACAACCTGTGTTGTGTCTGCTATGTTATTGTATTACAGATCCTGAAACTGTGGGAAGTTTTTTCATTTTTTCAATGGTGCTTTGGACACCTCATCCTGAATGCTTGAAGTTTACATTCTTCCTTTTCACATGCTTAATTTGTCATCTGCCACAAAGCAAGTGCTCAGTCAGTAGCTGTCCATGGGCTGCAAGCACACAATGAATGCAATTTACTTTAAGATTTACTGCACAGTACACTGCAGGCAACTCAAGTGCATTCTGCAGCTGACTTCAGTGGAAGCTTCAGCGAGAAGAAATTGAGGACTGGGCCCTAAATATATATTCAGGTAATAAATTTAATGGATTTCAATGACATTGGTAATTTGTAATTTCTGTACATAATTTCCAGACATTCCTAAAAGCAGATCTAACTTAAAAATTAATTTATTATGATTTTTCTTACTTGTATTTTTGTTTTCTATAAAGGTTCAGATTTGAGGAAGTACCACGGGTTGATAATTTAGGGAGCCTGAACTACTAGTTACTGACAAAACGAGCGTATGGACAGTGATTCAAGGATTCAGCATTGCTCTGCAGATACTCCCTTCCCTCTGAAATATGGGAATATCTCAGGGTCCATTCTTATTCAGTCCACCACATCCCTGGAGAAAGCTGTGAGGAATCTGGTGACAAAGTGACAAAGGTGTCTTGTGCAGGTCTGTCCCTGAATGAGAGGGAGAAATTGGCTCTCCTCTGAAAATATAAATTGTTTTCTCTCTGAAAACCAAAAGACTCTCCTCTGAAACTAAAAGAAGACTGTCAGCTAACTCCAAAAAGCTGACCAGACATCCATCAGAAAAATATTTGGCCATTCTAGGCTTGTGCTAGATTTGACACATTTCCCTTAATCATAATTTTTGGCTGTTACTACCCCACACACATTGTAAAATTGCATTCTTCCCAGTCATCCTGTTTTCTCTATCCATTCAGCACAAACGGCTGCCTTTAAATATTCTAGCTCAGCATCTTCATGTTACTTGATTGTTAAGGAGCAATGGAGGAAGAATGGCAGCGCACAGCTGGGAGTAGGGTTTGCTAAATTAAGCTGTGGTCTTCACACAGCAGAAAATACACAAGTGAGGGCATGGAGTTTGTCCTAACGTATCATAAACAACAGGCTGGGATAAAAAAAAAAAAAGACAGTACTGATTTTAAATTTATTTAAACCTGAGGCCTGATTTATAGGGTCTAAATGACAACAGTAGATAAAAGGTAAGCCATCTAGCAACAACTGACCTCCAATGCAGTTGTCTTTGAAGTGACCATGGCTAAGAAAAGCCATGTGAAATGTCAGCTCTGAAGTCTAAGGAGAAATAAGGAGTAGCTGCTGAGAAGGAAACGTACATTTGCAGCATGACTACTGCATAGGTATCTGTAACTTACCATGGACGGATGTTGGAATCCATTGGTTTTGAAAACACGGGGGGAGACGTATTATGGGGAGTTGCATTGCTTTCAAAGCCATCAATCTCCAGAAAAAAGTGTGAACTGTTGAACACAGGGCATTTAAAAAAATATTAGTAAAAAAGCAAGCTCAACGATAAAGAAAGCCAAACACCACACGACTGTGCTTAGGAAAAGGTCGACAATTTATATTTTCTGGCATCATAGCTAATAGGATGCTGGAACAGAAGCTTATCTGCCTTCCCTGAGGGGGGATCCCAGCCTTCAACACTGGGCCCAGCACTTTCATGCTGGCAGATGGGCAAAAGATCCCAAGATATTTTTAGGACACACGGCATCGGATCCTTACATGTCTAAGCAGCTACATCAGCAGCCTAAAAACAGCCCTGCCTCCAACTTCTGTGCAAAAAGCTAAATGCAACACCAGATATTTCTCGAACAGCCATACATGTATGCATACACACATGCCTGGGCCCATTCTAGTCCCTATTTCTCCAGCCAGGAGCCATCAGGATGGATCATTTCAAATCCATCAGCAGTAAGAATCATCCAGCCAGAAAGTACGAAAGGTCGTATGTTAAATGACATCAGGCATTTCCACCATCCAGGCCTGAATGTGTCATCTCACCAGTCAGTGCACGACATTTAGTTATTTCTTTTCCCTACTTACAGGGAAAAGGAATGAAATTTGAAACAACATAGAAAAGGGAACATGAGAAGAATAAGAAGATTTCACCCTTTAAGATCCTGCAGAGTTGAGAGGTAAAAATCAGTGGCTTGCTATTACTATACTTCATTTGCTACATTTCTGCCAAGACAGAGGAGTTTCAGTGGTGGATGTAGCGACACCCACATGGCCTATTGCTCAGAAGCTATCTTCCATTTCCAAAATGATCCACTAGTCAACTGGAAAATGTTTCCAATTCACCAAATATTTATGGTTTAGTCCATAGGATATTTATTCTTTCTTTTGACAGCATCTCCCTAAAGAATGCTGTTCCGTTAAAGCACAGATACTGATGCTAAAGTGCAGTTTATTAAAACACTACTGAACAACCTGTTGGTATCTGCTAAAAATAACTTGATCTAGTGGCCCTAGTTCACCTCATTTTCCAATGGTTTGGTCATCCCAGTGTTAATTCCCTGAATGCAGTTATTTAAACATATATGACCTTTTGACATTTGAGATGTGCCTGTGAATGTATTCCACGTGGGCAGCAAGTAAAGTGCCACTCCAGTTAGCAGGACAGTGTCCCTGAAAATACTTAGGCAAGGGTACAGGGACAAACGTAGGCAGGAGCAGGGCCGTTGCCATCGCTTCTACCACACTCACTGGATTCGCAGATGCTGTACATCACTGTCACCTCACTGGGGTCTGGACTTGGCAGAGACACTAAGGAGTGGGAAAAGCATGGGTTCATCCTGCTTTTTTTGCATTCCCTGACCATGATATGCAGGAGGTGTCCCAACAGGCTGTTGGAGGTCACAGTCAACCTCCAGAAAGCCATCAGTGCCACACTCTAGGCTTTGCTGGACCATCCCACCTGCCATCGGCTCAGGAACAGCGTGTGCATGCTGAAGATTTTGGTATCCAATAGATGTGCCATGAAGTGGGCCCTGTTTTGGAGGGTGACATCCCGAACCTATCCTGGCATGTGGGTTACCTGGGGATACCACAGGGGAAAAAACCACCCAAAGCCACGATGCAAGGCAGGTGGACAGTTGCCAACAAATACCCAAGTGCTTATGTGGCCATGGTGCACACTCTGAGGAACACTGCCCAGAAGTATAATCACTCTGACAACGTTGGCAGCACTCCTCCCAGCCTGCCTGTCGGTTTTCCTGTCCCTAATTATACGCTTAGTCCACCCAAATACCAGGATCTTCAAGAAGGGGAAGTCATTGCCTTTTCAGAAAGCCCACGTTTTGCAGTAAAGTGCCAATGCATGTTGTGAGGTGAGAAATGCCACGCGCGGAGGTGCACCGGCTGCTCAGGGCACAGCAGAAGGAAGCATTTTGGAGCAACAGAAGTACAGCAGCATAGAAACATATAATTAATAGAACGTGTTAAACCTCTGCATTAAAACTGACGTGATCTTCGTTCCTTAAATCACAGGAATGTCGTTGGCCACACCCTGAGCTTTTGGTTGAGGTGGGAAAAACCCCAAGGTTACTGTTACCGATGCCACAGAACTGAATGGGAGATATGAGCTGAAGTAATTACAGGGCAGCGTTTGTTATACCTAGACAATCTTTCATGGAATTGCTCTTTTTTAACGTCTATTGTGAACTCTTCAGAAACTTCATCTCCCCCTTACCAAACTATAGGGCTTCTCTTTTTGAATGTAATGACAGGAGGACAAATTGGGCCACCCAGGCAGTGGGTCTCAAATAACTAATGACACCATTTCTGTGGAAAGTGACTCCTCTGATTATTAAGAATTATAAGTGTCAGAACAGCCACAATTGCTTAGGCCTTCAGAGATTCAAAAATTGCCATAATAGCTAGTAATTAGCCACAGAGTGAAAAGTTTATGAATGAAAAGTCATCCTCACTCTGCAGTGACTTCAATGACTTGTACAGCATAGTATCAGGGATGAATTACTGCTTATATTTCCCCATTTGTATTAAATACAAATGCTTAATCCTTCTATTAATTCTCTAGCATAAATTATGAATGAAACTGAATACCTTCTAAAATAAAATAATGAAGTCTTGTTAATCATAATAAGGAAAAGCAGAATTAATTCAGGTTGCTGTTTGTGATGGCATTTTTTGAATTTTCAGCTTCCTGCTCTCCCAGCACTCATTTTTTTTTAATTCACCTCTGCCTCTCTGTAATTCCCACGTAAGGCTAAGTTTGAAATGCTCCCTTTTTTCAGTCCAGCATCTCCTGGTGTACCCTTCCATGTGATCTCTTTAAAAAGATCACTCTGCCTCTCCTGTTGAAACACTGACCATCATTACTCCACATTCTTGTAAGCTTACACAGGCATTTGGGTGGACGCAGAAAGCCCAGCTGACAGGAGACACATAAGACATGCAAGAGTCTGACGTCTCTAGGACATCAGGGTTAGGGTAAACACATCATATCTACCTACCAGGATACTCTTCCACTTCTAAACAGCACAAGCCTATGCTTTTTTGAAGGCACCTTGTGTTCATCAGGTCGCTCTCATTCATATACGCCGCATGGATAAAGATAGTGGTATTTCAGTGGAAATATCTACTAAAGGAGATAAAACAGGGAGCTTCAGAGTTCTAGACTGAGCTCAGGTCCTACCTTTTCTTTGTGGGAGTGCTTTCGGTCGGCTTTTTCTCTTGCTGGTTTGAAGGGGGAATGCCAGATGGATTTTTCTTGCCCATTAGTGGAATAATTTCGCTGTTATCTTTAATCATGTTTCTGCAGTAGATAGATTCACAGTTACTTAACTCCTGTTTATCTGAAGAAAGTACAGTGACCAAATTGCCTGTTTACAGTCTCTCCACACATGAGCACCCAAATCTCGGTGGTTTTCATTTTTCAGATAAGCACGTACACGCCACTTTATGTGTCCAGGCTGGAGGGTTACATTCATGACTGGTTACATTACACTCTAAGGAAAGTGCCATCAAAAGCGATACCATAGATCTAGGAGAACCATATATTCAAGCATGTGTCTAAATTAACCTGAAGGGAGTCTGTCAGTCACAACGATCGTAGATGTTACTCGGAGAAACAAGAAGAGCACAAGACTTTTCTATGCAGCCCTAAAGTTTGTGCATATTGAGAGTTAATCTAGCTAGTCTGCTCTTACCCAAGATCACTTCAGAAAAGCAGTAAATTGTAGGAAGATCTGTGCCACAGATACCACGTGTGAAGAAAGGTTTCAGGCCTGAAGGGCAGTGCATGCAGAAAAAGCCCTGAAACTTTTCCCTGTGTTAGAATAAAAGAAGGAATGCGGACTACGATGCCCAGGCTGAGCTCAGCTAAGCAACCACGTGAGTAACATCAAGGACTTGTGTGTCCCGGTGACACTTCTCAACGTATCTTCAGGGAAAAAGGAAAACTCATGCCTCCACTGGATGGAAGCAATCACCACCACATGGCACAAAAGGATCTAGATGCATGTTATCTGCTTAAAAACACCCACCATACGAATTCTGTAAGGAATAATGAATAACTATCTTCCCGTTTCTCTATATAATACTCGAGGGCATAATTTTAGATCACCAAGGGTAATTTGAAAGCAAGAAGGTGAATTTAGGATACTTTAAAATTCACCAAATGTAAAAATAGTAAGTTTTACAAGGTCATGGATCCATTCCCAAGGAAATCAGGGGAGTTCCCTCCATACCCAAGGACAAATGATAAAAATCACTTGCCTGCAAGTGAACAAAATGAACTACACATTTTTTCTCTCCTACCTCCACTTTCCCTAATGTGACAAACGTGTACACACAAGCTTTCTGCTCCTGTCAGTGTTGTCAGTGTGCCTTAGCACTACAATTTCTTCATTGTGGGATATGAAGATACAGAAAGCAGATTGGGAAGTGTGTTTAAGCAGACATGACACCTGGTATGAGAGAGGAGACAGGCATATCAAAGACATTCATATTTGAATGAAAAATCTATTAATGCACAAACAGCAAATGTTTACATATGCAAAATATTCAATCCCAAGTACAGACAAGTGAGAATTTACAAGGCCCAAGCACATGTAAGTGTGGCTGTAATTTCTTGTCACTAAATGAAATACCTCGAATATGAATTACTAAATGAATTGCCTCTAAAAGGTTTGCTTAAAAAACAGGCATGAAAATAAATTTGTATTGCATTTTCTAGCACTGGTAAATGTATTCATATTAGTACAACTCAGAAATATATCTGGTTTGGATGCATTTCTTAAGAATTCATGTCAGCTTGCATAGAAATAATTTATAAAGGGCAAATATGATTTACTTAGGACATGCAAAGTACACTGCACCTTTCACTGCAGTAAGTGCACAGAACTGAACTTGGATATTACATATTTGAGGTAGGAAAAAGTGTTTTGTCTGTGCCTTTGAAAATGCAATTCGTGTAGTGTTCAGACACATGTTCTATCAGTGAATACACTGATAAACACTTAGTTTGAACAAACCTAAAATAAATGACTTGCTCAGTTCATAAATAATTCTGCTATTTACTTCTTGCCAAGCACTGTAAGAATAGACAGCAGTTTATGAGCAGAGATATTTCCCATCCACAGGAAAAGGCAAATGTGATACTTGACATAAATCAAATAAAAGGGGGCTCCAATAAGATGGAGATGGGCAATAAATAGCTTCACAAAAGAAGTGACGTTAAAGGAAGAGAATAGTTGGAAACAGACTAAGAAGTCAAAGTGTGTCAGCAAAAGGAGCTGCCAAGTTGAGACGGGCAGGGCTGGGAGGTGCGCGAGGCTGGAGGCGTCAGAGAGAGTGGTAGGAAGAGCTGGCAAAATGAAAACCAAGGTTAAAATCTCTAAAGCACGGAATGGGCACAGGGAAGAGCCTCATTTGCAAGCAGCGCTGGAGCTGCTCGGCTTGGCAGCATGTTTCTGCAAGTCAAAGACCCAACGGCAGCCAGTTTTCATCGTAGAGACTTTAGCAAAGACTTGAGAGCAGGCTGCATCATTTAGGAGAGGTGAAAATAGTCAAAGATGGCACTGAAGTTGTATTGGATGATGAAGGACTACTGAACCATCCGTCATGTAAGGAAGGGAAAAGAGGAAAGATTCACCTCTGTATACATAGGAGACTTGCCTGTGTAGTCTCAGCTACAAAGACCATTTCAGATGAGATCTTAGAGTCTGCAGAGGTAAATAACTGCAGGCACAGCAGGAGAAGTACCTTGCTACAGCGCTGAGGTAGCGTCTGTTTCTCATTTGTAATCACGATTAATTGCATGCTTAGATGGAAACTAAGCTAGGGCTTTTGACAACAGGGCCTACGGAGCTCACTTCTTGTTTTAACTATGTCCGTGCAAATCTCATGAGAATTAATGAAGCTTTTCCTGTTCTTATCAGAGTTTTTCCTTACTCTGTCTTGTTAGTTTAACGACCAACTGCTTTCATCATCATCTTCCTGTGCACTATCATTTTTTGTGATCTAGGACATACAGAGAAAAATAGTGCAACAGTGAAGAATATCAGATCCCAAGTAGTGTAGCGTATGTCACCTGACACCGAGTGTCTTCTGTCGTGAAGATTTTTTACACCCATTATCTAATTAATTATTACTTACAGGTCTCCAAAGAAGTGGCTTATTTGAAATGGGCAGCGAGACAAAAATACTGTGTTGATTTATAGCATTAAGAATTACTTAGAAGAGGATTCTGAGGACACAGAGAACTTAGTATCTCCTCTCCAGTGTGCTGGGGACAAGAAAAGGGCATTTATCTGGATGGTGAATGGGACTCTGCCACTCCTACATAAGTGGCAGTTTACTCACTATCGCAGACTCACCTCATGCTTATCTGAGAATGAGAAAAATCACACAGATCTGTATCTCTATCACTCAACAACAGTATAAACAATGTGGCTAAAGAAAGAATCCTACAAATAATGATAAAAAGAAATCACTCATATATAGTATCACAGGACAAAAGTCTTCTCTTCCTTAGGGGCAGAGGAGTGGAAGTGACTACCACTAGCCATTTCATTCACAGGATCCTTCAAACACTCACAGCACAGATCACACAGCACCTACAACCTAATTCTTAGTAGCTCATAAACCAGAAATCCCCTCCCCGAGGGGAAAGATAAAACTTCATTTTGACTTTTGTGCATTATTTATGCTATATCAATCCTATCAGCAGAAAGTTACACTCGACAGAGTTTTTCAAAACTTCGAGGGGTGTTTGTAGCTATCAGGTGCTATCAGAAAGTAATTTTCTTTTTGGGGAGAGATGTGTTCCTTCCTATAAAGATTTTTCCTAACAGAAAGTCTAGAAGACTCCAAAAAGCAATGTTCTCCCTGAGGAAAATACTTAATTCAGAGATAGGCAGGTAAGTAAAAAGATGTAATTTTACTGAGTTGAAATACAAACTGTTCTACTCGAGTAGGTATTTTACAGTCACTACGGTAACAGACACCTTCAGTGGAAGATGAATGTATTAAAGTTTAGCTGGTATGACAGCATATTTTGGATCCCTTGGCACAGAAATTAGGAAGTGTAAGAGTGCATCAGGCTGACAAACAGAACAAAGTTAGGTCTGTCGTTCTTCGCTTCTGAATGCCCAGGGAGTCAGCGTGGCGTGGCTCCGGAGAGACTTAGAAATTAGATAGACAGAAACAAGCACCCAGAAAGGCAGTCTCCAGTTGAAAGATGGGTTTAGTCTCTATCTCAAAGAGTTCACTCTCTACAAAAGCATCACACCCACAGAAGCTCCCAGAGAACTTACCCTGCTTACGAAACTTCCATTTTGGTACAGACAAGGCGCCTCAGAGCCGTACGGACGAAGCTCAAAGTCAGGGCCCGCTGACGCTGCCACAACATCCAAAGAAGTTAATCTGCCAAAGGAGTAAAACTATATTCAAACTCAAAACTTTCCTAAAAACGCAAAACCACCCTTCCTCAGTCATCCGGTTCGCTCAGCTGCTGGAGAGCACAGTGCCGGCGTCCTGCAGCCTCGCGGGGTTTGCCTCGTCTGAAATTAGGGAGCAGAGGGAAACTTGCTAGACAACAAACTCTTCACTTCATAGCTGCCAAAGCGGGATGACACACACACACACGCAATAATTACATACTGAAATATTACTCGGGCTGAGTCGCTCACGGATGACTTCATGGCAGCAGTAGAATACCTGAAGCAATCACTGCTCTGTAGTTCACACGGGGTTTTGCACGTGCATTTGGGTGGTAAATGACATCCCTTTATGTCACACTTAGTTTATTGTGTATTATGAAACTGTTCACAGAGCAAAAATGGAAAAACGATCATGCTAAGCACTCCAGAAAGCAAAAATTTTTGCTATTACTTTGAAAAATTAGAAACTGGCCTAGAAAATCTTACACTTTTACGGCGCTAATGGCAGTGAACTGATGGTGGGTGTGTTGCCATCTCTCCCAATCTGTAGTAGTTCCTGACGAATGCATACCCTCAGGGTCTTGGAGAACACAAACGGGCGTGTTTCGCATAAACAACACTGCTGTTACTTCTTGCTGTGCCAGCTACAGGGAATGGCATTTTTCAGCTTTGCTGGTTTGGAGCTGTTGGGCAATGGTTAACACAGACCTCTGTCTTGGGACGTGCCAGAAAAGTGACCAGAAGTTCTTCTGCTCTTTTACATGTTTTTTTCCATTACCCCCAGAAATAGTCAGTTTAAAATTTGTGTGTCTTTGCAGCGAGGCCTTTGCAGTAATGTACTTAGAGCTGCTGGTGCTTACTTGATTAACAGATGGGGGTTTAAGGGGAACTATGCAGGCCAGCAAAACAGGAATCTCTCTCTAGCTCTAGACAAAGGAAGAAAGAATCAAGTTCAGGGGTTTTTTTTTGGTAGGCAGTAGATTGAAAATAAAACCATAAAATATCTTAGGATACTAAGACCTAGAACCAGACATTTAAATCTGAATAATACAGCATTAAAATATGCCTCCAGACTGCAGGTAAACTCCTCCCCTTCATCAAGTAGGTATGTTTAAGAACAGGACTGCTGGGTATTACATTTGCCTCAAATCAAGGTTAAATCGACTGTGTGAAATACCACGAGCAGTACACTGTTCCTGGGAATGAATCAGCTTCCCACGAGCAGCGTGGTGAAACAGGCTGTGCCCAGGCCAGCTCGATGTGGCACCAAGAGACCTTTGGCTGAATGTGCTGAGCAGACATCCAGCTTTGCCTGACACAAATTTATGATGATCTATTCCAAACCCCGAACCAGGAAAGGTTGTTCACACCTTGTCAAATGACAGTGCCAAAGCTAATATGCTATAATCCACAGTCAGCTGCTTTGATGGTCTCTTAGCTGCTGGTCAAACCACCTGGAATGAGGAGTGGAGGCTGGCATTTCACCTTGCCTGGGAGAACATCAGCTCAGTTCTCAACACAAACTGAGACTGTTTAATTGCAGGCACTCTGAGGATGGAAATACAGTAATCAGCAAAGTTAGATTAAATCTGAGTGAAGGTGCATTTGAGGACTCCTGCTTTAACTCTGGCATAAACCACAGTAAAGGGAAGCTTAAGAAATTCTTTTGCTAAGGAGAGAAAATGAGTTTGGCAGCGAGCAGTACTTTGAACTGAGGAAGTAGCTGTATCTGAAAGCACCCAGATCCGTGTGGTTTAGCAGAATATAGGACCTAGCAGTGTGGTCTATTTATAATGTAGTGGCAGTTATCCAAAAAGAAAAACTGGGACAACCTACAGCAAGAGAGTCAGAGCCCTGTTTCAAACCTGGCTATGAAAAGGTGTAGAAGATTGTATGAGCTGTAACAGCTCACATGCACAAGAATTACTCCATCCTGCCCATTCTGCGTTAACAGTTTCTTGTTCCAGTGTGAGGACAGCCTTGACTTGCTAAACCTAAGTGCGGCCTTTTCTGTGCAGATCTGGGAAGCATAAACCCAGACTGCTTCCAGCTAATCTTCCTGAAAACAGGTAAGAACATCACGTGCTACACATAGGTGTTGCAAGCCTGAACTGAGCTATTTTTAAGGGTGGACTTAAGAGTCAGGAAGCAAGAGGCAGAACTACAGTAAGTCCTATCTGTGCAAACATTTTCTTATAGTTTTATTCATTAACCTGCTTAACCTTTATGTTCCCAGACCTGCTCCACCCCGAGATTGCTGACATTTTTCAGAAGGGGTGGATGGTTTTGCAATAGGTTGTACACAGACCATTGCAGAGGTTTACGACAGTTACCAGCTGCTTCAGATACCAACAGAGGTGTCAAAAGTCAAGAATATTAGTAAACGAGGCATGCAACTCCTGTGAAAAATTACTTTAAAACATTAGCTTTGCATAGCCTGCACAGTGCGACTAAGCAGCAGAAGCCTTATTTGGCATTCATTATTTTGTTTTTCTAGCAAGTGCTAGACTCACTAGAAAATAAAATGAACAAATGAAGGAAAGCCCAGATGGAAGGGATTGAGCACTTGGAGGTCTGACATCAGCAAGTCAGAGCTGTGTTTTCTGTTCTGCTGATACGTGACATGATCCCAGTCAAACTCGCATTAAAAGTTATTCAGATTTTATACTTAATTCTACCATTTTCAGTACCCCAACAGGGAGTCACTAAGGGGAAAAGCCATTGTCTAAAAAGCATTTTTAACATTAACAGGTAACAGAGAGGATAATTACGAATTACTTATTGTCAGTGTTCCATTCCCCAAAGGCTCCTTAAAAATAATCCACAGCTTAAATATTAAAACCCTGTATACGCCAACTACCAGTAGCAGCCCAATGCCCCTGAGCATAGTGTTTAATTGATTCACAAGAGTCTTTCATGATTTTTCACTGTGGAGAAAGTGCATTTAAATTTTCTTTGTTTCTGTGGAAAAGGATTCAGAGTCGTCGATTTGTCGTGGGAATAATCCACAAGATATCCCACAGAGACGATGGTTTTAAAAGAATATGTACGCATTTAACACATGAATACATGCCTCTTAAGGTATGATAAGTTGGGTAAAATATTACTTTCCCATAGTTTTTCCACCTAACTTTTAACCAGAGAAAAGAGAAGGAAGTAGGGGAGAATAGAAAAGTCACAACAGCAGTCACAGTGCTACCCCAGCTAGAGCTCAGAAAGGGTACTTAGCTGCCAATCTTGTGTTTTAAGAGACTAATTACTGCAGCGGTTTCACAGGGGATGATGGTGTAGCAGGGTAAAGACCTCCTGATCTTCTTGGCTCGCTTGCTAATAACCGAATTCTTGATTATAGGAGTGGGATTTTATTGGTACGTACTCAGTTCTCACCACTCAGAGGTTTCATGTCACTGATTTCTCTTGGGTCAGTTATGATAAGCAGTCAGTTCTCTCTCTTGCAACAGATCTTTTCATGTCCCCAGAAATACTGCATCAGAAAAGAGATAGGTCATCCATCCCATCTTAAACCAAGAGATTGACCTTGATCCTTAGCACTTGCCATCACAGGGAGTTTTACACAAACTTTGTAAGGG
Source organism: Eurypyga helias (assembly GCF_000690775.1). Classification (NCBI taxonomy): domain Eukaryota; kingdom Metazoa; phylum Chordata; class Aves; order Eurypygiformes; family Eurypygidae; genus Eurypyga; species Eurypyga helias. Next base: position 106,061 of record NW_010260062.1, read on the forward strand.
AAGAATAATGCAACAACTGTCACTTAATAGATCAGGGTTACTTTCTCTCATTCTCCCCTACAAAAGGATGGAAGTGTGTCACAGAATCCAACTGAACTCAAAGAAACGCACTTATTTTTTCAAGACTGCTCTTCTGTTTTCACAACATTTCAATACAAGCATCATCCCAGAGGAAAAAGAAAAATCTTCCTTTAAAATGGGGAAACGCACTAGTAACAAACATTTTCAGATTCAGAGGCTGCAGCCTGCAGAATTAAAGAGCAGTCTATGCTATTTTAAGTACATGGCTTCCACAACATTCTCTCTAATGCCCTCCTTGCTCTTCTACTCAGTTAAACTTGTCCTAGGATCCTATCTGTGTGCTGCTTCACACAGGTTCAGAGCGCTTTGGATGCCACGCCACACAACCCAATAGCACTTGCAAATATTTCAATATTATGCTCATAAACCATGAGATAAGAGATTGTTTTGTGCAGCTAAGCAACAAAGAAATGAATTAGCCTGTAAGTGTTTGACTACCACCTGACAGGAGACAGCCGTGTGGAAAATCATTCCAGGAAAATCCTGGGATATCACTTACCAGTTGGTACAGTCCAGACTTCAGAGACAAGTCAGCCTCTTCAGCAATACTGTTATGCACATTTGCATAACATACATAGCTGGAGATTTTATTCTCCAGAGATTCCTGCCATAAAAGAACAATCCCATTCACAAACTGATAGAGAGGTGTTACTGGAGCCTCCATCACATGTATATTCCCTGCAACCACATCGCTACGCAGCTTATCCTTTTGCTCAGGCAAACAAACAGAGGGAGGTGAGCCTGGTGTGCTGAAGCAACAGCATCATTGTTGGGGCTATCAGAATTACCCTAATGCTGGTCACACCAACTATTTCCTATTCCCCAAAATTACATTTTCTGGACCCGGTTCAAGCAGCTTTCTCCAGCTGCAGTGCTGCTGCCCTGAGACTCCTGCCTATCACAGTGACTAACTCAGGACACTCCTCAGTCTGTCTCTGCTGTTGTCTTCCCTTCTATAGCTGAGCCTGGGAACGTAAATATTTATATTCTACTTTAGAGTAGCACCTAGCACAGCCATGCCCTGCTGAAGCTACAGAGACTACTCTAATATATACACTAAGAGAGGGAGAAAAAGAATGGCTGAGCCTGATCCTACATCCCAACTTCTACCCACTTCCCCCCCTTGCTAAAGAAACAAAGCAGCCTCCCTTCCTCCCTTATTATACTCCTTCTCCACCTGATGACATTTGACCTGAACCTCTCTAATTCCTGCATCTGTGGCCACTTTCCTACACCAGCTGGGCTCAGTCAGGAAGGGGTTGAAATCAGTGCAGTAAAAATCCACTTCATGTAAGTGGCATCAGCATTTGGCTTCAGGTCCTAGTTATCCCTTCTCTTGACTAATTTACGGGGGCTACGTGAGCAGAACGTAACAATAAGCGATGGGAAGGATGGCATGGCACCCTCCTGCCTGAACCAACACAGAACATCTCACTGAGGTCTTTCAAAGCACAGGCTTTGCTTGGCTGTCTCAAGCCTCATGGTCCCAGCTAGGTCAGGTTTGTTCTCCCCAGCCTGAGTTTGTGCCCTGAGTAAATCTTCAGTTGCAGTGCAGTTTCTGGTAACGCTTCGCAGCGCAGGGGAATTAAGCAACGTGAAAATGCCTCAAGGAATACATGGTGAAGAAAGGGTGCCCCACCTATATGCTACATTTTTGCTGCTCGAGTCTGTACTGCCACTGTTTGACTCAAGTAGTCTTTGGAGAGTGATCACCAAAGCTGGGGAGGAACCTTAATGTTATGATAATTTCAGGTTGAACTAATAGTTCAGTCATTTGATTTTTAAGAACATCAAACCTTGCTTTTTAAAAGGAAAATCTTTTTATCTGTCTCATCCGTCTAAATTCAAGGAATAGTTCTTTCCTCTTCCCCCTCCAAAGATCCGGTTAGACCTGTGAAAAAATATGAGTGGAACAAAAATTCAGCCACTCTCAGGTCTTACACTGATAAAACTTTTATCAACTGTAGCAGCATATGAGACACTGACTAACTATACCAAAATAAAGTCTCTACAGGCCCCTTCCACCATTTGTTAAGCTCCCACTGGGAAATAAGTGAAGCAGAATTGAATGTGAACATCTACCAGCTGAAATAAACCCTCAGAGACTTTGGTTCCTCAAAAATAAGAGAGTTAGAACCTGCAGGTCCCACACTGCTGCAGTCAGGATGGCACTGGATATATTTGCTTACGTGGGCCGAATGAATCTTCTGGTGTTTCCAAAGGCCATTCTTTGGGCACATCGTGTGTGCCCCACAGTAAGGTCATCTTTTCAGAATACATTTTCCCTGTCTCAATTTCAACCCATTATTCTGATTAAAAGCCCCTTTATTATGCAAATCATCCCCTCTCTTTGTCAGTGCTTCAATTTTCTGTTATTTAGAGCTAACTAAGACATAGCTAACCGTTTCCCTTTGTCCTTGCAAATCAGTCTCTTGAGAATACTCTACCTATTTCCAGCCCTAACCTCCACTTTTCCCTCTCTTTCTGGTAATGAGGGACACTGTCTTCCACTATGCCAATTAAACACTCCTGGCTTTCCCCCTCTGACTAAGAACTGAGGATGCAATCCCTTTTCTCTAGGTGGTTCATTATCCGCATTCTCCTTTGAAATAAGAGGAACTGTCTGGGCTAAACCTACAATGTCAGCTTGGAAACGAATTACTCTGGCTTAGTGACATGGCTTAAAACTGCTCTTACTGGCCCAGTGAGTAGGACACTTCCTTCCAGTTTCTGTAATTGCGAGGTGCTCTCCAGCTGACATGGCAATTCCAGGTGACATGAAGTTTCCTATCAACCTTCAGGTGACTAAAATGCTGACTTTAAATGCTGATTATAACAATGACCGAGCAGTACTCTTCTGGGTGATGATGAAGCCTGAAAACCTCGATGACTCTGTAAATGTTCACGTCTCCTCATGTCCACTCACTGCCTGCATACTGAAACAGGAAGTGTTACTAACAGTGATGTAGCTCTGCCACAGTATCACAAACACACCAGAAAGAAGTCCAGTGAGGCCATTTGGTTGATTTCCCCTATAGGATACTCTTCACCATGTATTTTGTAGTGCTTTAACATCTGATATAGAAGAAACTGGGTCAATATTTTCCCTGTGAAAACAGTTCCAGAAGTAATCCCAGTGTGCATGGCGTGGGTGATGGAAAGCACTTCAGAGCCTGTACTTGGAAGAAGTATCCTTCACTTCAAGAGGATTCTTTCCAATGCACCCAAACATGCAAGATGGTGTTAAATATCCAAGACACTGGCTGACAGTGGGTTTCCCTGAACACCAGCTCATTGGGGATTTTTAATGTAAGTGGGTTTTTTGAGTTTGGAAGATGTACCATTGTTCAGAAACACCGTACAAAATTCCTATTGATGGAATTCTGAAAACTTCAAGCATCAGAACCTGAGTTCATCCCTTGCAGCTATGGAGTTGGCAGGATCCCCCGTGTTCTGTGGCACAGCAGCACTTACTGGGCACATACCCTGTGGATTTTTGAGTACTGAGGACTCCATCAAAGATGCACGACTGAGTAATGTGCTGGCGTGACAGAGATGCCACAGAAGAGTGACAGGATTGGCCAGCATTTGGCAAAGATAAGTATGTTTCTGCATAATGAATTTGATCAGAGGCAGCAAAGCAAGACAGTGATGTCAGAGGGAGAGGGGCTTTCCTGGGGCAAGTCAGTTATGGGGTACCCCAGAGGGACCAGGCAGCATCCCTACACATGGTGGGGGGGGTCCACTTGCAGGCCCTGGTGTCTTCTGTGAACCCCACTAAAAACTGCCAATGTGCTGCCTGAGAAGGGATTAACATTAATGTTTAATTAGGACAAGGGCTCTTCAGACTCCAATGCCAGCTGTTGCAAAGGGCACTGCGAGCACAAACAACAGGCTGTGTGGCTCCAAATTTCTCAGGTAGTTTTCCTCAACTAATTGAGTGTGAAAGACACAAGAGTTCAGTTTACACAGCTGACTAGACAAGGTGCATCTCAGGTGTGGCAATGCAGTAAAATACCATGATTGCGGTTTTGCTTTTCCACACGTGTATCAGCCCACTTTCAACCCCTAATGAAGTGTAGCCCGGTTCACCTCTTCTTGCTATCTCCCATCCCACACATGTTTGCAGTCATTGCTAATTGCAGTCGTCGCCCACAGACAGGAGGTGATCACATCAACACCCTTCATTTCTTTCGCTTTTGTGCCAGCGCGGTTTTTGGGAGCTGGTGGACATATACAGTTGTCAAACCTGATCACCTCCTACTAAGCACCTAGTTTGGGCACAAATTAACGTGACTAATAACTGTGAGAGGATGGATTTTTACCACATGCGAGCCTCAAGGAATAGCATGGGAACCTCTAACCATGTTCAGCGTGACATAATGATGCAAACTTCTGACTAAAAAACTCGCCCAGTGCCCAAGATATGGACTCTGCAAGGCCATGATAATACGTCTGCCCCCACAAAATAACCCATATAAAGATAATTTATTGCAAAGCCATCTCCTCCTCAGCCTGTTGAGGTGTCTAGCAGCAGGAGAAGGTGCTGGCCCTAGCAAAGCTATTCTGAAAGCACAAACACTTCCTGACAAGCCACCTCTCTTCCCTGGGGGTTAGTCACAGCCCTCCACTGCGAGCGAGTCTCTGCGCTCTCTGTCCGTTCAGAACAAGTATGGCCCGTAGGCATCCCACCCTGTCTGCCCAAACAGAGACGCACCTTGATTTCCAAAAGCAATTCCACGCACCTAGGTGGAATGAAGGCGAAGGAAGTTAAACTGTGGCAAGCAGAGCCCTGGCCAGTTGAGTCTTAATAAATGTGTGCGACGCCAGGTTGGAGTCACTGCCAAGCTATACCTCCCCCTCCGTGGGAAACAGATTTCTGCCCACTGCAGCAGCCGAGTGATGATATAGCTGGAAATGCTGAGAGGGTAGTAAGAACTCACTCCAGAAAAGTGGGATAATTCTGTTTGCTTCCTGGAGAAGACTAAGGGATTTGAAAAATGCAACCAAAAAACCCACCAGCTCCACCCCATCCCACAAATATAGGGCATTTACATTTCTAACCACAGCATTACACTGCTGTATGTTTTCACCCTGAATTCTACCACCTCAGTTTTTATCGAGAAGTCCCCTGCAGTCCTTGTAACCTCGCTGGAGCAGAAAGGGACAGGAAGGCAGAGGTCTGTATTCTGTTCAGGTCACTCAGGGTAGTGATCGATCCTTCTGGATAGGCACTTCATGTAAATCAGGGTGGAATTTAAGCCATGTGTTAGGTCTCTAGCAGGTTGATAATTATGAGAAATGGATCCCTCACAGGGAATACAGAAATGTCATCAACGTTTTCCAGCTACATCACGGTCCTTGTGTGCTTTCAAGAATAAATTTGCCAGGGTACACAAAGACACAATCAACTATGTTTTTTCTAGTCAGCCCCTTTCTACATATATTCTTAATAGTTTTAATAATAAATTATTTCACTGCCTCAGCCTGTCTTGTCTATTTAGGTGTACTTGTTTTACATATGGACTGTCTCTTGCCATATTCAGCATGGAGCATAATGAAGTCTTGAGCGGAATCTATGGAGACTGCTGCTATCCCCTGGAGTACTGCATACAGCTCTGGGGGCACCCACATTAGAAGGATATCAA
>NW_010260062.1:112203-129941 GCF_000690775.1 Eurypyga helias
TGTCAAATCTAAACAATTCTATGATACCAAGTGCTACCTTGTAATGGTCTGAAATCAAATGTGCGTACTTTAAAAGTCTTTTGAGGTTTCCCCAGCCACCAGAGGCAAAGCTTTTTGGGTTTAAATTCTGATTTTTTTTCAATCAATTACTTCAAATTCTTTGAGAAGTTTCTCTGGTTATACCCTACAAACTCTATAAAAATAAAAGTACATTTGTCTGGAATAATGTCAACAAAATAAATAAGAATTATTAGCCCTCTAGATGGTGCTACTATTTCAAATAAAGCAGCCAGATGCTTGAAGATTTTGTGGAAATCTATTGCTGTCATACCCTATGAGAAAGGAGCACCATGAGAAATCCTGACGTCAAACAAACCAGAATTTCATATAACAGTGTTTAAATATACTAATTACTTCTTTTTAAGAAGTCAGTGTTTCAGTATCTTACTAAACATAGAAAAATTATAGGATGTATTGATGAAAATTTTCTTTCAAAGCCCAGCTCAATTTTCTGTCTCTGATTTCCAGTTTTCCTAAAACTGCCACTGACCCCTGCAGCGTACCACTTCTCAGCCTGAGTGACTCCTATGAATGGTCTCCGGCCACAGCCTTCGGATGTGTCAGAGGCCGAGCGTGATGGGCTCTCCCTGGCAAAGGCTGCGCACTCTGGCCCGATTTCAGAGGTGCTTTAGCACAACTGCACTTCAGCTGCGACCACAGAAACCGTGCACATGCTCAAACCCAAACCCATGTTTAAAAATCTTGTTGGCTTAAGGATATCTGCACATGCATGCTGTATTGCACATTAAAGGCTGTTAAGTCTAAGTGCTTTAGTGGTACACAACAAGGAAAGAAGGCAAAATAATTTACCTTTTCTTGCCCAACACAGCTCACAGGTCCAGCACTGAAATATTTGGCCAGCTGTCTATATGACAAATTTTCTTACCCTGAGTTCCTTTCTGTCCAGCTAATTCTCATGAGGATGCCAAAGTTCCTCCTATTCTTTGCTCTCTTTCCAGGGCTCCTATCTGTAGTTTCAGAACATCTGTCTATATTTTCTCTCAGATATTTCTCCTGATTCTCTCTGTAAATCCAGCCAGAAGAATTTGCAGCACCAGATCTCTTTCCTCCTGTTGTTGCTGTCAACATCAAGAACAAAAATTTTCTGATTTCAAGATTGTTATTATTATACATTATTAAACATCTGACCTTTGAAACATATATTCTCTATAACCACTATCTCTTACTTTGTGCAAAGTTCATCTGTTATCTAAATAAATGTCAATTTTGGGACCTTGTTAAGCCTTCAGCCTCAAGTAACAGTAACTGTGAATTCCGGAGTTTACTCAGAAATACGTTTATCTCATGGATTTTGACTATTTGACCTTTAAAATTTTACAGAGTATATTTGTTCTTTTGTTATGAGAAAAGAATAACAACATCTCTAGATCGTTCATTGGTTTGTATTCTTTCACTGTGTCCCCATTTATCTCCTTTCTAAGGAACTTCCTTCACAAGAACATATCTCTGTGTCCTTGATGATTTTTACTGCTCTTTTATGAGTCCTTCTCCAGCTTCATAATAGTTTGGTTAGTTTTTGAGGCTGCTGAGCCATAAAATCAGGGCTTGTAGCTCTTCCCAAAAATACTTTTTAAAAGAAAGAGAACCTAAAAGCAGACAGAAGGTCTATTGGTCTATGAAAGCCACTGTGTTCAGGATGTCAACTTTTCTATAGATGCTCCTGTTATTTTCATGCTGTCAGCAGAATATCCACTGTCACTAGCCACTTGCACAAACCTGCGAACCTCAGGGAAGCTCCTGGTAGCTAACAAGGCAAATGTCAGCTCAGATCTCAGAAATGAGTGACAGCACTTTCAAAGAGTAAAAGAAATGAGTGTAGACTGGAAAAAAACCTGCACTAGGAAGAGCTTGCTACCTTACAGACGGCTCTGAAGTGTGGGCAGTTCTCAGTGTATCTATTTATATAACAAAACAAACAAAAAAAGAACTATGGGAATTGTTGTTAATGCTTCATGAGATGACCTAGATACAAACAGCTAGTCAAGTAACTATAAACCAAGGAGTAACTAGCCAGTTTCTTGCAAATTTATATTAAAAATAACCATGAAGACATAAGCTTAAACAACAAGTAGTTTATTTAGCATACTTAACGAATCCTTGCACACAGTAATTTCCTACATCCTTTGACATTTTTCCGTAAATCCCTGCTCTTATGAATGAAGTGCTCTAATTGCCTTGCTTGTGAGGATCAACACAGGCAACTAGAATTAACCTTCTTATAAATAAAATAAGATTAGACTGACTTTGGAAGTGACTCCTTCAACACCTCAGAATCTTCTGGTTCATAATAAGGTTCCAAAATAGGTTTTAATTTGACTTCTTCTGGTAGTTTTTGAGTCTCTTCTCTCCTGCTTCCATCTCTTAAAAGTGGAACCAATGTTTTCCAGTTTTTCCCTGAAACTAAAAAGGAATGACATGGTTAATTTTTTTCCCCTCCCCAGAAAGAGAAGAAAATGTACAAGTGGTTTAAATAGGAAGCTGATGAAAGAAGCAGGAAGAAAGGGCTTTGTGGTTTTCTTCCTCATACTGTTCCATGTGTTTTCCATATTTCAGTTGGCAAGCACAGCAGAGACTGATCATACAGTTAAATAGTTCTGTGCTAGATGCTGACCTCCCAAACTACAGGGTTTAGGGCCTCCAAAGTAGCTTCTTGGCTATCTGGCTGCCATCATACACTCTTCCATCTCCTCAGGACTTACACATATTATCTGCCTTGTAAAATCTACAACCAGAATGATGAATCTATGGGGCTTCTATGTCGGGGAGTAAAACTACTGTGTGAATAATGAGCTCACTTAATCCCTTACAGTTTGTGCTGACTGAAAATGCCATTAACTTAGCTGCTGCAATTATCATGAAGTCCATAAAACTGACTGCCCGCTAACAATTAATCGATGCTGCTTCTATCACCAGTGTGTAGCCCATACTAGGATTTAGGTCCCTAAACCCCTCACCTCTGCCAGGCTTAATAGAGTAACTGGGATTTCGTTTGAGATCCCCAGAGTACCCAGGGTCTTCGTTGATTATGCCCAGATTAGTATTCCACGTGGACCAGTTCACTTCATCAACCCTGAGGAGAGAACAACAAACCAATATCTATTTTAAGGATCAGCGGAGAACTCCAGGATGAGTTCATATCACATACTGCCACTTCCCAAGCTGCAGATCTGACCCAGAAAACAGATTAAACTGGCTGCCATAGACACTGTTAGTGCACTACTTTTCAGAGGAGTGCTCCCAGGGGGAAGTTCTGCTTCCCATTACCAGATACATTAATGCCGTTGGTCTAGAAAAGGTTGTTCATTTGACATACGAACAGGTTACCTAAAGCACCATCTGTAATCATCTTGGCCGTCAGGTGTGACCCCCACCAAGACTTGCTTCCCAGACCGGAACGAGCGCCTCGCACAGTTCAAGTAGCTGTTTTCAATATCCAGGATTGTGATGGCTCTCTACGAGCGAAAAGAAAGAAAGGCCACTGAGAGGTTGCTGTTTCAATGCCACGCGAACCCTGAATGTTGTCTTTATTTTAAAAACCTTGAGCTTTTATTACTGTCACCATCTTAGAGTAGGCCTTGTGCCCATCGCTGAAACATCGCCTCAGTTAACATATTTAAAATGCTAAATTGCTGCCCTGTGATTAGAATTATGGACTTCCCTTTCTTACCTCAAACAAAAGCTGATGTGCCTTTGAGATTCTGGTAAAGATTGTTTTTCCCCCTGCTTAATCCCTGTCTTCATACTCTGATGAGGATTTTCCATCATCAAAAGCCAAAATAATTCTGACTAATGACAAAATTACTTCTTTCCTTAAATTCTGAACATCTGTGGAACACTGGGAACATCTGCTCAGGCAAAACATCAAATACGCATGGAAAAGGAACTACTATACTTTTCTTTGGAACTGTTCAGGGGAAGCAGAAAGCAGCAGTGACCTGTTACCTAGAAACATGTCAGTTCCTAAAGATTCATTCTGAAATTTCTCACAATTCCCCACACCCTCTTTCTTGGATAGCAGCCTCCCAGAACCAATGTACCTGGAGTTTCCAGATGCTCTTGCTCTCCTGTGCAATTTTGCTCACAGTTTCTCCCATCAGTGCAATAAGCATGTTGAGCAGGAGGATGTATGTCAGGATGACATAGAGAACCAAGAGGATGACAAACACAGACTTGAACCGGTAGTTCTCCGTGAACTCCAGGTCCCCCATCCCAATAGTGAACTTGAAAAGCTCCAAGCAGGTATAATACAGACTATTGTAGGATGTCCGGCCTCGTTTCATATGGCAGCATCGGCCATATTCAGAGCTATTTGTGTCTTGTCCCTCATTGTCATCTTCAATTAAAGTCACCACAGCTGTTGCAGAAGAGAAATTACAGATGCAGGATAAAAATACAATTTGAGATCATAATTCCATGGCAAGCAACGAAAATGAGCAGAAAGGTAAGACACGTTATCTTCACTGTGCATTGTCCCCAGTGAAATTACTCTGCAAACTATGCCCCGTATCAGACACCCTCTCAGAAAGAGTTGTCCCAGGTTTATCTATACAGGATGCCTGGTTTTCCATTCAGCTCCGCAAAGCAGTTTGAGACCCCGGGATATAAAGCTGTATGAAATTACTATGCAAATTATTATTCTGAAAAGATTTTTTGTTTGTTTGTAATTAGGTTAATTTTTTTGTTTCCAAGTAAAAACTAAGAAAGTCCAAGCCTTTTGAAAAATCAAATTTTCTGAGATTCTTTAAGGTAACAAAAAGTAACTCCAAATACGGTATTACCTGTAGAAAATCCCAAGAGGAATACTAGATAGACAAACATGAAGCGACATAAATCTCTAAGGATCATCTGTAACATGGAAACAGAACATTTTTATATTGCTAAAACTTCAATGTAAACTGCAGCAAAAATCGGTAGAAAATACTGCTGGAGCCCAAGAAGGTATTTGCTGTGAACTGGCTGTTCATGCATTAAACTGTTGTTTATCCTGCTGAGGTAACAAACTTTAGCAAAGAGAACGTTTTTCTCTGCTACTCATACAACAGCCTACATACGTGTGCAAGACATGTGCACGCCAAATGGTTTCATCTTCGTGAGTATAAACCACGTAAAGACAGTTGCATCTTTCTTCTCCTCTTGGGCTAGCAGGCTAGATCAGAGAGGCTTATTAGCCTGCTTCAGCCTCTCTGCTAATTGCTCTGTTTGGTTATATTTAATCTACTCCTGAAGAAATTTCCATCTGGTAGAAAGCTGTGCCATTTCACACCAGAGCAGTCTGCACTGCTCTCAGTCTACTGTCATCCCTGCTTATCCAACTGTTGTTATTTTGAAGCATGGCAGGTAATGACAATAGTATCAACACTCTACGGTATGTATGGAGGAGCAGCAGGAGAGTTTTCTACATAATTTAAATTGTATCACTTCACTTAGAGAACAATGACCAAGTAGAGTAAAATAACGTTTCGCAGTGGCATGATGGAGGTAGATACAGCGACTTCTCTCCTGGGAATGGAGCTGTTGGCAGCAGTGTCCTGATCCGAGCACTCTGCCGCCCTCATCGCCCACTCACTGGACTGACCTTGGCAATCATGACAGAGTAAATGCCCATCTGCTGGAAGCCACGGGTGTAGTACAGCATGTTAGCCCAGCCCAGCGCCAAGGAGAAGACCATGGAAGCCACGTACAGTTCCTGGCCGCAGAAGTACAGCACCACAGAGCTCAGGAGGAGCAAGGAGTGAACAAAGCTGAAAGACAAGCATGGTCTAAATGCAGTGTGCTGAGTTGGCCACAGGCGGTAGGAACAGAGGAGCCCCCCGAGGTATACAGCAGAGTGAGAGATTGTCGAAACACAAAGGAGCCTTGTCACAACCCTTCCTTTTTTCCCTTCTCAAATCCTACAATTCCTCTTGCAAACTCCTCGGATTCCCCATATACAAGCTTCTGTAGTCTCATCCCTACTCTTCCTTATGACTGGAGGGAAGAAAAGTTCCTGAAGACACTCATTTCTTTAACGCTCTCTCTCTTTCCACAGACCCATGAAACTGCCCTCCAGCTGCAAAGAGAAAGGGCCCAAATTATGGAGAGGCAAAGCTCCCTTGAGGTTTGGGAGACTTTCTGCACATTCAATCCATACACTGGCTTGCAAGCCCAACTTGGAGATCTATTCCTAACTCTGCTGCATGACAGTCCCTGGACTTCCAGATCCTTCATCTGCTTTACCTCCAAAGGAGGTTACTGATCCCGAACCACTTGTGCTATGCTATCCACTGGCAAGGATTTTATAAGGACCCAGGAAATTATAGCAAAGCCTTCACCTATTACAAGCGGCTTCAGCCAAAGCTACAGATCTCACACACTCCTCTGTTTCATGCTGGAATGCAATCACAAGTATCGGAGCTTACAAAAGAACCTCACTGTAGCTGTCAACTATCAGCGTCTTGAATGACGGGCGCCTCTGCACGAAATACTGTATCTGAAAAAAACATGGGAATGAAGACCAGGTTTGCATCCAAGGAGGGATTAAGTATTCCATATCAATGCATCAACTCAGCACAGACACCTATGCCAGGGAGCTGGTACCTATAAGACATGTCTTAAGATTAGCTCAAAACCAACACTGGTGCAAGATCTAGGGAGGACTCCTCAGTAACACTAGATTTCTCTTACATTTGGGGTCTCTTTTGGAGACAACAACCTATTCAGTCACTGTTTTGAGTACCTGTGGTTCACTGTAGACTCTGTTGGCTGCCAAGAGGAAGCTGTGAGACTTTAAGTTAAAACAGATAATCCTTAACAGAGGCCTGGTTATTCTTAATATCCCGTTCTAAAGCTTTGGCCAAGCTAATTGCTGCGATACTCGTTGACTTCTAAGGATTGTCTTTTTTTATACAATAGATAAAACTGTACCTTAGCCTGTGGGCTTGTCAGTAACCTGAGAATTCCTAATCAGGCCAAGGAAAAAGATTTTGGAGCTCTTGACTAAAACATGGATTATTTTAGCAGACAATTCTCATGAATAGGGGGCATGTTTGATTCTCTCCTACACCCACCCCAAGAACAAAAAGGAAAAGTTTCAAATATCTTACCCCTCTGAAAAAAAAATAGAGGCCTCCCAGTACACTCACGATCTCTCCAGTCACTCGAAAATACTCCCCAGTGCTGTGACCAAACGCGAAGGGAGGCTGCGTAAGACAGAAACACAGATATGTTCAGCAGACCTGGGGATTGGAAAGACCTGTCCCTGCCAGCAGCTGAAAGCAACTACATTTCTGGGGGAACAGGTTAAGATTCTCAGTGTGTTGCAGCAAGGGGGCAAGACTGGGAAATAAGCAGGGTCAAAATCTCCCTCCTACCTTCAGGAAAGGAGAAAATTCTGATGTTAGGAACACATATTCAAATGGGAGGCAGATCTGGGATATCATGCAGTGGGTGATTCCCCTGATATGTGACAGGAGGAACATACCTTTTTCTTCTCTACAGGTCTGTAGTAAGCAGCTGCAGTGAGGATGATGATATGCATGGTATAGACAAAGAAGTTGAAGTAAAATAAGTGTTTGACAAACCGGTCCCACTTGTCTTGCAGCAGCCTGTTAAGGGGTTCCACCAGCAGCATCTCATGACGGTTCTGAGCAGAAGGAGAAAGAGGAGAATCTTGATGGGATCAGTGTGTATCGGGTTTTGAAAACAGCAAATAATATTCATCTTCAGCAAATGTTCCTTTAGTACCCTGAAATTCAGGAGGGGAGATTGCCATTTTGTAGAAATGAGGAAAAAGATGCACTGTGTGGAACACAGAGCCTTCCCCAGAGTCCCCCAGCCTGTGAATAAAATGTCAAGGGGGGTGCATACTCACTGGCGTTTCGCTACTGTAGGCAATAATCTCGAGCACTGAATTTTTCTCACATGTGTCTATACAGGACAGGTCATAAAGAGATGAGTGGACAGGTCCATAAGCCCATTCAGTGAACTTCCTAGACAAGTGTCTGCACTCAGGATCTTTGATCTCTCGTCTGAGGATGTAAGCGAAAATCTAATTGCAAAAGAACAATACAACCAAAATTTCAGTGGTAATGGACTTCTAGTTTCTCAGTATCTCCACAAGAAAGGATGGCTAATTTCTCCCTAGTTTAACCGTGCTGTAGCCAAAACATCGGAGCACAGAGGTCAGAGTTTGAAGTAAACACAATTAATTTTCTCACTGCATGCTGGAGAAATACAAATACCGCTTACAACCTGACATCACCTGTTTCAAAACTGCAAGAGAAAAGCAGAGATGGATGTCACACATCTCTGGGCATACAGTCATTTTGAGTGGGGACTGTCAGAAGTCAGGTGTGTCAGCCAGTCAGGAGTTCAAGGCCTCCAGCAATCCAGATGATAGCAGAGACCCCCTCAGGCTGCCTTGCAAACCAGTGGTACATGAAAAATGCCAGCTGGGCACAGACGCACACACACTTCGTAGCCTTTAAGGACTGGGCAGTTTTGCATGTTAAACTCCAGCATCAGTTCTTCTTAACTAAAAGGCCCCAGTAGTAAGCAAGCGATAAAATCTGTCCTGCAGAAATGGTTTTTTTTGCATGTACCCTGTATAACTTGATACAGTAATGGGACAGTTAAACACCTTCGCTCACCTACCCCTATCTTCCCTGTTTTGGCTGCCAGAGTTAATGGAGTCAGCCCTTTCTTGTTGGTGAGTTCTTCTAGCTTCAGGATTGGATTAACTTTGGCGCCAAGGATCAATATGTTATTGTACATCTTGGTAACAAACTTGGTATTGTCCTTAGTATTATCTGCAATCTCCACCAGCGTATGCAGGACCATATTGCCCATGGAGTCCTCTGCGGCGATGTTGGCTGCCTGGTAGGGGTTCTCGAGGAGGAATTTCACAATGCAGAGCTGGTTGGTGCAGGCAGCCAGGGACAAAGGCAGCTCCCCTACGGGCAGACAATGGCAATGGTGGTCAGTACATGCCATAACACAAAGATGATCATGCTCTTTTAATCTTTCACCATAAGAAGAGGTAAATTCCTGATATAGCACCAATTCTTAATTGGTGCTATATCAGCAATTCTCAATATCAAAATGTGATCGCTGTTAGAATCACGTTTTCTTTGGTTTAACTGCAACACAGAAATGTGGCTGCTTTAAAAAGCACTGAAGGGAGACCTAGGAAAAGGTTACAACCTTTCAAAGGATACAGTGCCCAGAAAACAAAGGGATCCAGACATCAACCTCACACTGAACATGATAAACTACCAACTGTGCCTCTTTATAATCTCAGCCTTGGGGAGTAAATATTTGGGCCAAGTGGTGGAACAGCCCATCTGGTACTTCTGAGCCTCCTGTCCCACATAAACAGGATTATTTAACAGCTTGCACTTGGGATAATGCTGGGATAACATCAATCAATAAAGCTCATACTGTGCTCACTCCTACCAAAATAAAAGCCAGGTTTTCCTTTGATTTTCCTGAAGAACTCCCCACAGGCTCTTGCATGTACATCTGCTCCGTTCTGGACCAAAAGCTTCACCAGGTACATGTTCCTCCTCTCAATGGCGATGTGAAGGGCAGTTTGGCCTACAGAAACACCCATCAGACAGAAATCTTCAACATTTAATAGAGACTCAGAGCTTTCTGGCACCACAGTTTATTCAGTTCCACGTAAGATGGTGGAACAGAGCTTTGCAGACTAAAAAGCTCTAGAACTGAACACAAAAGTGGCGCAGACAGCAAGTGTAAGACCCTTACTTAACTTGCTATTAAAACACTGTACATCAAAAATGGCAGAATATCGCACCTGACAAAACACTGCCCTAGCACAGTGCACTGATTGTTAACCACACACTGGAACTTTGGGGTGTTGGATCCTCAGGCGTAAGGCCTCATGCAGAAGACTTTTCGAGAGACCCCATAACCCTACCTTCAGTCTAATCACCAAGAGTATTCACTGCACCACTCGTTTCTCTTACCCTTGTAGTAGTTGTCAGTGTACTCTGCATTAACAAACTCTTTCAGAGTTCCAGTTTTCCTTGCAATATCCAGCAGCAAGGGAATGGTATCGTTTTTCCCATCATGTAGATTCAGCATGGCTTTCAGTAAGCAGGTTTTCCCAGTTTCTGGCTCTATAATACAA
Source organism: Eurypyga helias (assembly GCF_000690775.1). Classification (NCBI taxonomy): domain Eukaryota; kingdom Metazoa; phylum Chordata; class Aves; order Eurypygiformes; family Eurypygidae; genus Eurypyga; species Eurypyga helias. The sequence goes on from NW_010260062.1 coordinate 122,414, forward strand.
AACATTGCAGCTATATAGAAGTGCCTACAAACCTATTCCCAGGCATGCAGGAATGAACGAGGTTCTTTTGAAAAGACAAGAAAACTTCAAGGGTTTCACAGAAAATTTCAACTTTTCTGAATTCTCTTGTAACTTTACAATCAATAGGTTGCCCACTCAGTAGGAAAACACCAGCTGTTGGAAGTCCTCCTGCAGACACTTAACACAACTATGGGTTTTTTTGTTTTCATGTCACTACTGGAAGAAGAGGACAACTTCAGGTATGTGACATTAAACGGTACCTTTGAACTCATCATCTGTGAGATGCTTCAAGGTTCTATTAAGGTAGAGTAGTAGATCATCCAGGTCCCTTGTGTTGCCTTGGGCGACAGCATCAAAGATCCTTCTGCGGTCATAAAACTTGAAAGCTTTTTCTGAGCAGCCTGTGATCGAATCTGTAGATAGGAGCCTAACAAGGGTAAATGTCAGTTACTTACAGTCAGATATTTAGCAGACTCTTTATAAACTACCAGAACACTAGTTTTCATTTGCTTATGTGAAGTAGTAAGCACTACAGATTAGTATAGATGGATCTGCAAAGTCTACCAAGATCAACAAAGTCTGCAAGCACCTGTCCTGATAAAACGATGTATCTGTGGGTGAAAAGCTGAGAACAAGACTTAAAAGAGGCTTTGAAGTATGGCAGGCCTGAGTGATGTCCCTTCACTGAAGGGTCTCAAGCAAGTGAGTTTAGGCCCATCACTAATCTGGGGCAAAACATCCACGGTCTGAATTTTCAGAGATGCCAAGAGACAGCAGCTATTGTCACTTTCAGATGCAACACTCCTTATTTTGGCATAGAAAATGGTGAAACTGAAAAAACGGGCACAGTCATGTGGAGAGAATAAATGCGGCTCTCAGAAACACAGCCTGCAGCTGTCGAACTGTTCATTACAACCAAATCTTACAAGGCAAACTTACTTCTGAAGCTTCCCCCTCTCCAAATTGGCGTGAAATTTCAGGACAGAAGGTGTCATCAGGTGATCCATCTGGTAAAAGGAGTCCATGGGAGCCATGTCCTTGTCACTATCCCCCATCACAAATCGCCCACGTCTTGCAAAGATGTTGCTTTTGGGTGGCTGCACCTTGGTGCTGAGCGTACCCTGGAGGCTGTCAGGCGTTTCCAGCATGGAGTCCTCCCCATCTGCGTGTTCATCTGTCACTTCCGATTCCTCCATGTCAGAACTGCCGAATTTCTTCATCATCCCCAGAATGGAAGACATGATGAGCAGGCAGTCTGTGAGGAACGACACAAACACCTCAAGTCAGAGCTCTACAGAGCCATGAGTCCCCTTTTGCCTAGGACTGTTTTCCAGATAGAGCAGAAATGGATTGGGTGCTCTCATCCCAGAAGTGAGACAGGTGGACACGTATTCACTATGCCCAGAGTTGGAACAGTTTAGTAGGTGATCACCTCCATGTTGTTCCTTACTGTCCCCACTGCCCTTACCCATTTCAGACTGGAGAAAGGAAACCAGAGTGTCCCAGAGCTTGCCAGCCACCTCACTGCAGAGCTAAGCATTTCTGCTTAAAACCAGTGCCTCATCCTCCTCCAATCGTTGTTAAAGCCTGAGCAATCTCAAACCCTGAACAATCTCTGCTTTTCTTCTCTACTTCTAACTGGTTTGTGCCACAGTATATTCTCAGGATTCTATCAGGCCTGTGAACACAGGCCATAACCCTATCTCAGCGATGCTGAGCACAGAGGGCTTCCTGCATATAGCAGAATTATCACTTAATGGCTTTACCAGAGTCACAGCAGTGCTAGATGAAAACTGGGGGGTGTGATTCTTGGGAGATTAGTGTCGCCTCAAACATGAGACACGGAAACAGAAAAGGGAAGGGTTACCACAGATAAGAGCTAACAGTTAAGACCACACGTCTGATCTTGTCTGACTTCAAACCACAAAGAATTTGACACAAGTTAACAAATATACTATATTGAAAGTAAAGCAGGTTTGTTTTTTTTTTAACTTTCTTTCCTATCCAACTTTAAGTCACACAAATATTGGTCTTCGTGATGCTGAATGCAAAATATCCTGGAACTCCAGCAGCGGAGGCAGGAATTCATCATATTTGACCTGCTGCATAGCTGCCTTTTAGAGAGCTGAACAGCCTTAGAAACATGCTTCAGAATCCTAGATTGCTTGGAAATCACACAGCTGTGAGCACAGGAGTGTTACAAAAATCCTTAAAAAGCCTTCGAATATAAACCAAATTATGGTGGTCAGTAACGTCACAAACACGCTTCAAGGTTGTTTCTCTTCACAACAATACGCTGAGAGGCTGCCTGCAAACCTACACTGCACAAGAAAGCCAGATCTTCAGTTCTCTGGAACTAGTTAAAACTTACGTAAAGGGTCACTTACATTTTCCCGTCCAAGTGGGATAGGAAAGAAACTTTCGTCAGGCATTTGCGTTTTGTACAACATACATGTACAGAAAACATCAATTTGCAAACTTGCTCATTTAGGATTTCTGGAAGCAAACCAGTGTGGTAAAGGTGAAGTACTAACGACTGAGGTTGGACTCACTATGTCCTCTGAGCTCACCTTTCACGTCCTTGGTGTCCTTAGAATCGCTCTGAAAGAATAACATAATATCTTATTAACTTCATTGCTCTATAAAGAAGAAATTATATACAGAAAAATATTTCCATTTGGAATATGATACTAAAAATGCAGAAGAACAATTACTTCAGTGAATAAGTTATAAAAATAGTTTTAGGAAAAAATTGGAAAAAATACACTGGGAATACAGCCATATAAAATTTTAATTTTTGTCTTATTTAAATTAATGTGGATTGAACCAAAACCCATCAGAGATGGCTATGGAAACTAAAATCCCTTCTTTTCCACTAAACAGGTGCAATATTAAAATCACAGAATAGACTCAATCACGTCTCCCTGGCAATTTGCTCAAACCTTGCTTAGTCATTACATCTGCTTTTGTTTCTAAACCCTGTTGGTAACATCTTTGATAATGAAGACAAAGCTGCATTCCCTCATGAGTATGAATTTGCAAGGGAAATAACCTTCAAAATTCTGTGGAGGGATTCTTTAAAAAATAAATTATCCTAAAAAAATGCATGACCTTCTCGAACTCTTTGAATCTTACCAACACTGAAGTTTGATACAATAAATGAGAGAAGGAAATATTTTTGATAGAATGGCTAACCACGTCACAACTTAACGTAAATACTAAAGAAAGTTTACAAATAACAACCATGCTATTCAAATATACATGCAGAACTTACAAATATTGCAAAAAAATCCTGTCTTCCACAAAACAGTCCAGCCTCAGTAAACACCCTCTGATCTATAGGAATTTGGTGGTGAATATTCCTCCTTCCAAGTCCTGGACTGAAAAGACCTCAGAGTTTGCTTCTCCACCTCATTTGTCTGCAAAAGTGTTCTGTGTGTCCGATGATTTTTAGAATCAAGGGAAGTTCACTAGAAGAACAGGGAGCAGAGTAATAAGATCATTAAGAACAATTCCGCAATCAGAAGCATCAGTAGCTTCTATTCCCAGGAGTTTAGCAAAGCTCTTTACAAGAATTGCAGTAAGTTGCTGTTGGTTTTCCCTCCCCTTTAATTGCATGTAGTAATGGATATTCTTCTCCAGATTTCCTCTTTGTAAATACACTCAAGCTTGCAAAAAGAAAAGAATCCAAACCACCAGAAAATTGTTTCTGTGGGTCACAGTTTCATTTCAATTTACAAAACTTTGTAAAATATGCTGCAGCTCTTCTCTTTCTGGAGATCCTTCTTGGGTGACTGCTGCAAAGCCCCACCAAGTATTTTAAAGATAAGCTGATTCTGAGCAGAATTGAGGGAGAACCAACGACAGAAAGTCCTAAGGCTGTTCTATCATTACATGTTCCTACTATGTTTTATTTAAACAATATATATGTAACAGTCGGCTTCTAAATATTCATGTAATTAGGAAAATAAATATTCTTATCTAATTCAGGATGAATCTAACCCTTAAAAATGAGTAACTGTGCGATATATTGCTAAATACATATTTTATTTAAGATTTTTTTTCTGCTAAGAACTAGTCTAGAGACACATCTTTTCCAGCAGGCTGAGCTGTCAGGCTAGAAGCAGCCTCCAGACCTCTAGCTCCAGAGGTTTCGTGTTAGACTATGAAATTATTCAAGGAAATTACCTGGCTTACGTTTTGCAAAAAGTAACCATCTTTCTAGTCCTGCCATCTATCTACCCATAAATAAAATAATGTATTTGCCTTTTTAATACCAAACTGATTATACTGCTTGAAACACCCTATGGCATTGTACTCAGAAGGAATTAAATGCCTATTTATTAATGCATAAGTATAGATTACCAATAAGCTAGGCCCTTAGCTGGTGCTCCTGCAGCTTTGCTGAGCAACATTACGACTAACTCCTTCAGCATTTCCGAAGCAAGAGCCTTAGTAAGAAAACTGTATGGACCAGCGGAGGGTCTCCCTTACTCAGACTCTAGCTCCTTGCTGGTCCCTTTGGCTAAATTCTCTTTCTCTCTCTTTTCCCATTCCAGGCATCATCTGTTTTCAGTCTTACTGTGCTCTGATGCACACACTTCAGGAGCTTCCTAGTATTTCCTGAGTTTCGATGCCTCCTCCATGAGCCTCCTTGACCCGTACTTCTTGTAAAGAAGTTATTTCCTTCTTACCAGCAGCACTTCATTGCTTTTTGCAACAGTGGTTGAAGGTATCGTATTCCATCTCAGCAGGGACCTGGTTTAAAGGTGTAAGCTCATAAGGAGATGTGAATGCTCTCAAAACAGGCCAGTAATAACCAAGAAGGAATGTATTTCCTTCTTCTTGGGCCTGCCACAGGTTTTGTGCAACTTCTGTGCTCGAGAGTGATTTTACCAATTAAGACTCCCCTCCACCACTGCAAATGGAAAAACATCAGCAGATGTGCTAGAGATTTTAAAGACGTACCCAAAGCTGGCCTGCAGGTCAGAGGTAGTCTTGCCTTCGCTAATAGAACCTAAAACCAGACCACAGTGTTACCAGATTCTGGAAACAAATACTACTTGGTTTCATGGTTAACAGCATGCCGGCATAGTATTATCAGCTCTTTCCAGTTATTCCATAAAAATGAAAGCAAAGGAAAGCCATATTAAAGCTCAATTTGACGCAATACATCAAGGCCGAATGAGAAACACCTTTGGCTCAAACACACTAAAATAGCACTGTATTACAAGAACAAATAACTTATATGGGCCATCACTCAAAATGCTAATTGTGTTTGGGCTTAAAAGGGAAATCAAAGCTGAAAGAGATCAGACTTCGGCTTTTGTAACTCCAATTTTGCCAGGTCCTCCAGTCTATTGCAAATTCTGACAATTTCAGAGAGACCCTGATCTGCCCTACCACCCAAAACCTAAATATAAAATAATTATGCATGCCAAATAAGGAAAATAGTTACCTCTCACCCTATAAATGTACTTTCCAATTGAATATAAGCCCTGCATTCCAGGCATCTTCAGTCATGGTACCAGCCTAGCCAGGCCTTTGACTTTAATCCACTGCACCCGGCCCGAGCAGCCACAGAAATAACCCTCCGTGTTTTATTTGATTGGTTTGTCGACGGTCAAACCAAGGTTGTATTCCATCTTTCACAGAGACAACACGCAACACGTGAAAACTGTCATTCATCCTGTGCAACAGCCACCCAACTCCCCAAACAAGGCTGATATCCCGGCTGCTGCCTATATGTATGTATATTGCGAGAGAGCTTAAGGACAAGGCGGGTAATGAAAGCATCAGACTAAGCTACAGACAGCTACTCATCTCTCCTAAACATATTTCCTACCAGGAAGATGAGCCTCGCATGAAGTACCATTTTATGTGGAAAGTTAATGGAACTTCCCTAGTCACTCACTCAAATTTAATGTGATAATTACTTCTCATTTCACAAATGGGAACGACAGAGCAGCGAAGTGCGTACACCCAGGAGCAGAAGAGGACATTAAATGCAAGCTTTTTTCCTCCACTGTAATGAGTGAGGTGGCATGTTGAATAAAACTCCAGTAAAAGTGAAGGAAGAGAAAGGAAAGGGAAAAAAAAAAAAAAGCTGCTGCATCTCAGGCCATTCCAAATAAGGACTTTATTTTCTGTGGAACATCACCATGGCAGCCCCCACAGCAGCATCGACATCCTTCCCGTAAACCACAGGGAATGGAAAAATCCTTTCCACTTCCTGCCTCAGCACTTCGTTCCTGGCAAGGGCACTCCCAGTCCCCAGAATCCTCCTCACCCCCGTCTCCATCAGGCGCTGCACGGGTAACATGGAGCAGAGGTTTTCAACGATGCCACGGCACAGAGCTCTGGTTACGTGACCCAGGGAGAGGTCGGAGACAGCAATATGGGTCACTGATGCCAACTGCTCAGGACTGTGTCTCTCTCCGAATATGGTTGGGTGGACTGAGAGCCTGCTGTCGCTTTGGGCCAAGGCTGCTCTGATTATCTTCGTATAGATGTCAGACTCCTGAACCTGAAGTCCTGCAAATGGGAAACACCATGTTACTAATCCAAAGGGGTCTAGTGCATCTTACATGTGGAGACTTAAAAGGGGTGCTGATCCACTTGTTAAGCAAAATATGGTATACCTTTTTCTGTGTCCCAGAGGTAATTGTTTTTATAGAATTAGGAACCACAGTTCTGCCATCCAATTGTATCTAGTACCTGTGACACCAGAAATCTTTTTCTGGTTACACAAACTGTCTTTCCTGGTAATTCAGCTGTTCCTCTTTGCCTATACTGTGCTACATTACACAAAACATCTTTAAAGGCACTAATACTAGACTTCAGTTTCAGTGGCTGGATTGTTTGTAAATGCAAAGTTCACTCCAAGTACCCACTGAAAAAAACAAATCCAGAGCTTAATTCTGTATTGCAAAACCCAAGAGCTTATTAAAAAAACCCTGTGAAGATCCTGTTTAAAGCACTTAGAAGATACTACATGAGAATGAGTCTTAAAATCCATTAGAGTGCTGCAAAATATGAAGCAAAAGGCAACTGATCTAATCAAGGGACTCTTTGGACTGCAGTCATACAAAAATAGAGGCTGTCCTCAAATTTGCTGACCTCTCCTTTTTAAAAACAACTTGCAAAAAATAATTGACTTGTGTTCTTGAAACAAAAGAAAACCCAAAGCCCAGAGGCAATGTGAATGCAGAGTCCAAGCACAACTGTCCCAGCATGTTCATAAGCTTCAAAATTCCAGAGATCTAGAAAGCGTGACCCAAGAGTTACATCTTTGTTCCTTAAATGGCATGACAAAACAGCTCTAGGCATGTTCCTTTGCCTTAGCTTCCTTTTACCTTGCTGATCAACCTCAATTTTAAGCTTTAACTAGCCATGAAATAGCTTACCTAGCTCTTCTGTCCACCGTGCCACCATGCCCACAAATGTTGCTAGCACATTGCCTCCATTAAGTGACGCTGCCACTGCCAAGTAGTCACCATTGAAGTAG
>NW_010260062.1:130068-137698 GCF_000690775.1 Eurypyga helias
CTGGTGTCTCTGGAGGCTGGAAACCCAGAGGCATTGAGACAGTCAGCTGGGCAGAGGTGCTCATATTAAGGACTAGAAGACAAAAGGGAAAAAAAAAAAAAAGAAAAAAATCAGTGGTTTATTAGGCTACCCTGAAAGACAATGAGAAAACTGAGATACCAAAATGATCATACCTGCATCAGACCTCTCAGTCAGACAGGAATAAACAGAGCATTGGAAATCTCCCAGAGCAATTCCTACTTTTGCTCCTTTGGGTATTCCATGCCACGCACAGATTGTCCTGCCTGCAATACTGCCAGGGTCCCCCACCTCTGGAAGCAAGTGAACAGGAAAGCCGGATTTTTTCAATCTGCAATCAGAACAGGATTATTGCAGGAAAGCAGTATGGGAATGTGCAGCATGACTACAAAGACCTCTCTCAAGTCACAGGTCAACCTGGCCATACATCTGTGGCTGCTGGATTTATGGATGCTTTCACCCATTTAGAAAGCTTTGTCTTGGACAGGGGCAGCATTCCAGTTCAACAGGCAGAGTAAACCAGAATAGCCTAGAAGAACAAATAGCTCTCCTTTATATGTAATCTGTTTACCTCAGACTATACAGCAGTACATGTTCAGCAAGTTTAACCTACTGATGTCATACGGACAAGCAGTTCCAGGCTAAAGGGACAATCACAAACACAGCAAAAAAAAAGGCAATTTCTAAGTGTCTAAGGACTTTAAGCTGTCATGCAGTTAGTGGTTCAAAACCAAATCACAAAATTAAGCCCAACAAACTCCTTACACGATAAAACTGCAAGATACACCACACTGCTACAGCAATGTCACCATATTAGTAAAAGTTCAGTAGGCCAAATGCAAGTTGCTGTCACCCTCTCATACCTTCATGTGCAGATTTTTTCATCTGGGAGTCCGGGCCTAACCTAAGCCCTGAAATATATAAGGCCTTACCACTCAGCCCTGAAAGAACAAATCATTAAAATAAATAATAAATACATAAACAAACTAATTCCCTATAAGACTTCCTGTAGCCTAATAACACTTAGGTATTAAGACCAGTAAATCTTCATAGTTACAAAGGAGCTGAGCTGAAAAAACTAGGGAGCAGTAACTGTTTTATACCACCACAGAGGTAACACCTTGGCTACAGCACGCACTTGTCCATTCCATCCCACCACAGAAGAGAAGAGTTTGGTATAGAAGGCCTCACTGACGAGTCCCTCAGCTCTGCCGTCTTAGGTATTTCTACAAATACTGTGCCAGATTTTATACAATTTAAGCACGTATACCTTACAAACCAGAGCAAACTCTCAATAACTCTTCAGTACAGGCCACACCACAACTGATTAGGAGTAACTTTCAATCGCTTTTTATCTGGAGTACATTCATACTCAGGGCCCCAAGAGGTGTTTACATTGCCGGACACAAGCAATGCACAAAACCCACCGAGCGACCTTAGCACTTACGTGTCAGTATTCCAGCTTTTGTCCCTGGAGTTAAAATATCCCCAGCTGGCAGCATTCTGGACAGACATGAGTGGTTTCTTCAGGTCACACAACATGGCAACCACGTAGTCATGGATAGTGCCAGCTGCATCGTAAGACTTCAGAAAATCTGGACTTTTAAACAAAACATTTTAAAAACAAAAACAGTGAGGGGGACTTTAAGACAGTGGGAGGAAGATTACTTCATTGCCACAGGGAACTTCAGACATTTGTGGTCCCATCTAAAAATGAAACAGCCATCTCAGTGATCAACCTGCATTTTGTTGTTTTGGTTTGGTTTTTTTAAACAGCTGTTGCCACAGCAGCAATACTTATCTCCTGATGGAAGACGGAGAGACAGTGGCTTTAAGGAAGGAGTTGTCTAGGTTCAAAAGCACACCATTGCAAAAGTTACCAGGAAGGCAGTAATGGTTTGCACAAAAAACCCCATCCCTTTGTTGATCCTGCAGCATTTGGGAAAAACAGGTAAATTCCCGTAGTTGCTGTAGGATTCACAAATTATATGAATGGAAACGTACCAAATGGTGAAACCAATCAGGAACAAACCAAAGCAGCTAGTCTCATGAGTTACACAGCTCTAAAGCAAGATCATGCCGTGCTCCATGTATTTGCTGAACCCACACTGGAAGACGTCAACATCTGTTATTTACCCCATTTATCAAGCCGGCATTTACTGCCGAGGAGGACTCTGGCTCTTTGAGAAACACATCATACTGCAGATGGAACCGAAGAACAAATCTTGCTGATGCCAAGTCATAAGTGAAACATAACATCCTCTGCAAACATGCCACAACAAAGCAGACCATTCGTAACACCTCATAAGGATCTCCGTGGCGAAGGAAGGAAGGAACTGAAATTAATTTAGGGACTGTTTCTTTTAGCATCTGGCACCAACCCGACAAAGCAGTTCTGTTACTGTTTTAGGCATGTTTGTACTTTTCACAATCTGCACAAGGCAAAATTATAGTGTTCACACTGCACTGGCAGAGCTCCTCTGAGCAGCAGAATGGACTAGAATTATTCTGTGATACTTCAAGGCTTTGCTACTATATGGTCAGAAGCTTTTCTTTTTATTAGAGAGATATGTAGTATTTTTATGAGGTCAGAGGCTCCTGTGTGCTCAGTTGCATATAATTTATATTGAATACTGCTATTTTAAATATTCTTTGACTACTTCATATTATGATTACAGAGAATCACAGATCCTCAAGCCTATAGTGGCATTAACATGCTACACAAATACTAATTGTCACATAAATTCAAGATGAGAAACTGCCCGTGAAAGAGCTTGATGTACCTTTTCTTTAAATACCAGTAGACTGTGGCACACCCAAAGCCTGTAGCCAAGCTGATATGTGACTGTGGCAGAGGAAGAGAAGAGAGGAAGGTGGGACTGCAGCGGCCGTCTTGCCAAGTAATCAGATGACTGACCTCCTCCGGCTCAAAGGTAGGGCCCGTACCAGACTCTGTCCACTTGCAACCTGAAACACACAGTATCCGAGACGTCCAGCGATTCCCTGCAGAGTAGTCTGCCTGGCATTCTTCATTTCTGAACTCTCTTGACAATTTGTCAAATATATTGGAAAAAGAGCAGAAACAGAGCCAGTAGTGATTGTCATCGAACCAATTAGTCACACTTTTCAGCCCTAGATAATGGCATAATGTCGGTCATCCTTTGCTAAAACAGAGAGTGGCATGCAAGGCCTTCCTTCTCTATAAGCACTCCTAGTGCCTAGGGGAACAAGCAACTTGAACCTCGAGATATTAATGACGCAAATTAAACAACAGGTGACCCACCCCAAAAAAATCAGAATTCTGCTATGGGAGGTAATGAGGTGATAGGACAGCTCTCACACATAAACCTTAACTGGGCTCTGCCACATCATGACCTGGAGAGTGCTGTGGTAGTAATGAACTGCCCACGATGGATAGCACAGTTTCCATCATATTTTGAGCCAAAGCAACAGGAAACCTGGATCTACATCTATTAAGCAACGGACTGCAAAGTACTAAAGAGTATCCCTCCCCTGGATACGCAACAGAGCTTCACCAAAGGTAGAATAGGGTTTAATGCAGTTTTACCAGTCCAGTATGACTTTCAAAGAAAGAACATTACACCTCTGATGGAACCTTCACATTCTTTCATGGGAAGGCCTCAGCTAAATTACGGCAACTTCTCAGAGCTGGAGGGAGCCTTCTCAGCAATACCTGCTATTGCTCTAGTCCTGCCCTGACACACTCGCCACAAGCAGTCCTGCAAAGGCAGCGTATGGTCCTGTCAGAGCAGCAGACTACGCAGAGGCTGTGCTCAAGCAGTAGCTGTGTTTGTTGCACACCTCCGGCCTCTGACAACTACTGCTCTCCCAGGCGACACCCGGCCACAGTGCGGGGATACACACCATCTCCAGCTGACTGAGACAACGTTTTGATTTTTGGCTGAGGGACGGAGCAGAGCTTCAAGCTGTGCTGTGCCACCTGTCCTACAGGTCAGAGACCCGACTGCTTAACTGACTAGCACAAATATGGCTAAAGGAGTCTTTCTTGAGCTGAATACTGAGATACACTCACAGAGTAAACAGCAGACGTGAAAGCTGGGAAGTACTGTGAAACATGCAAAGCAAACACATACACTTTCCTGTTCCCTTAATTCCCTGTTCTATCAAGCCTGTTTGAACTGCATTTCTAATTGGTTTGCTTTTCTAGTTTTAAATGGATTCTAAGAAACATTATTAACCATAAATCTAACCCTAAAGGATGCTATTAAAAATGTAATTTGTGTCCCAAAGTGCACGGATTCACTTAGTCTACTCAAAACAAATGAGAGCAAACACCCAAATGAAAGGAAAGTGGCATGTGGCTCTAGGAGATAAAATATTAACCAATATGACATAAGAATCTATGTCTACCACCAACCCATAAGGCTTTGTTATGCAGCCCTTGGGACATCTGGAAAGCAAGCAACAGCTCCTTCAATCCATCAGCTTTTGGATTTCTTTCTTTCTAATCATTTGAGCATTTAACATAAAATTACAGCCAATAATGAATAGCATAGTGTCTCTTAAAGCAATTAAGACCCTGACAACTTTTGACAGGCAGTGACCTGCACTTTTGGGAAATCTATTCTGTGGTTTACAATAAATCCTTGCTTAATCTGCATAACTCCTATTATTGTAAGACTTGTATACTTGCTCAGATGTGCGTATCATAAGGTCAAGAGAAAGAAGACATGGAACCACGTTCTGAAAGCCTTAGACTTCAGTAGGCTTGTAAGACGTGAGCCAAGAAGATAATCCATCTTTATCTCACAGGGCTGGCAGTCCAAGGCCTGAGCTTTTCAAACATCCTTGCTGTCACACAGATCATTTGAGTATTTGCACAATCAAGACCCATGTGACTACCTCGGAGCAGTTGATTTTGTTTCTAAGATCTTGGTCCTTTATTCTGCAAGCACCTGAGTATCCAAAAACATGACCATAATCCTTTTTCAGCCCCTAACAACAGAAGTGTAAGCAGGAAGATGAATGCAACAGTCTGTGACGTGCTAGGAAAAAAATGCCTTGAGATCTGGGGGGCAGGGTAGGGTGGAGAAAGAAAACGGACTGAAAACACCATTTACTGGACTGCAGTTTTTCATCTGACTCTACTTTCAAACACGACTTCAAAATAGCACAGCGATATTCACTGTTGGATAGCTGCTGCCGTGCACATTCTAACATAAAGACCAAGCAGAGCTTATTTTTCAAGGCATACACAGAACGGCTAATACCACTACTGTAGGATCATTGGGATATTGGGCAACTGCTAGTTAAGCGTTTTATGAGGTGATTACCCTCCCCTCCTCAAAAAGTCATTCATACGATGTGGAATTTCTTTCAACTGACAGCAGACAGCATGTGATGGACAACCAATTAACAAGCCACAAATATGTTATTCCTCCTTCATATTAGTAATTGTGCTGAGCCTGCAGAGATCTCATAAGACTAAAACCTTTGCCAATCTGTGTAAACAACATGGTTAAATACAGTCAGTAGCTGAAATTCCAGTAATTAAAGCAAAATTCCCACAGAAGATGATCTTCTGTTAAGTCTGCTTTACAGAAGACTGAAGTGAACATGCAGCAGTTTCCATGCTAAAATTTTATTTTCTGCATCATAATACTCTGAACAGGAAGGCCAAGGAATTAATGTTACCTTTATCTCTTTTCCAAAACACAATCCCGTGCATTTGTCCTGAAATACCAATGTGACTGACTCTTTGAAGCTGCTGCTGAGGTAGCGCAGCAAGGCATTCATTCAATGCTCCTATTATTCTCTGGACGTTCTGCTCCATTCCCTGCAATCATAAAGCATTATTCTGAGCATGAAACCATTAGGATTCACTCAGTGTATTTATTAAACAAGGCTACTTTAGTCAGAAGTGAAGAACAGGATTCATTTAGCTTAATAGCAAGTATTGGAATAACATTCACTACAAAATTGAAAACAAAAAAGAATGCAAAAAACCCCACAAAACCACTCAAAATAAAACCCAATACTAGCAAATAGAGAATAGCAGCCTCTTAAACTGAAGGCCAAATAATTTCCTAAATTACCATACTCAACTATACCTTAACAAAAAATTAACATTCACCATACGCTTTCATTAGTTCACCTTATATATTTCTCTTCTTTTTCCTCACAAAGAGAATTACCTGCATATTCTGACTGGCATACAGTCTGCCCTGTATCTTTCTACAGCTCCTCCGTACCTACTCAGGGTTGATTTTGACAATACTTAATTTCTGGATACTCTGTTCCCAGAACTACCCAGCAAACTGGTCTACTCTGCAAACTGACCGAACCTTGAAACAAGAGAAACTGTGTCACAGCCTTCCCACTTCTGAAGATTCGGATTACTTCATGACAGACCGGTATGAAGGTTATAAGCGAACATATTCACATGTAGTCTACGTATAGATGTGAACTGTTCTGTGTGTACATACTGCTGGCTGCATAAACATGACTGTAGGGAGAAGGTTTGGCCTGTTTGGTATCTTTGCTCAAAAATTAGCGCTTGGACTCACTACAATACTAGGCCAGAGGAATGTTAATATATATTTCTTATGATGCTGATTCATCCTTTCTTAGGCTGACCAACATAACGAATGTAAAGACCTCTAACAGGAGTACATGTTCCTGGTTATTTCCCCGGGGAATTTCCAGTTATGATTCCACCTAACATTAAAGTGCAAAATATCCTTCCAGATGGCAAGTGGCTGCTGTTTCCTGACTGGAAACATCAAAGACAAGGTGATGGTTCATGGGAGAAGAGTTTTGGATCATTTTACGCAACTTTCTGAAACCTGGGTCTATCTTAAAACAAGCAGGTTTACTTGACTTCCTTGAACAGTAAACAGAGAGCACTTTAATTGTATTTTCAGACATCCAGACACATGCAGCAACCATCTCTGCCATTTTAGGCCCGGAAAACCACTCAAGTCTGCATAACATAGTATACAACCTGGCCATAAGGCAAGGCCGGTAACCTGAAATTGCCAGCAGTGCTATCTGCCACCCCTTACCTGTGGTCCAGCGTCCAGGCTATTGGTGTGTGCCTGCGTCTCCCTGGAGCAGCTCTCTGCCACCACCTGCCCTTGCTCAGCCCCTGTCAACAGAGCGGCCTTAACCGACGTGGTGCCCAGGTCTATGCCCAGCACACAGGCAGAAGCAGGCCTGCCGGTGGCCTCGCTGTCCGCCATGGCTACAGGGAGAGCGGGCTGCTTCCTTCACCACCATGCACAGTCTCTGGGGGCTGCCATACTGAGCCCCACGCTGCTTCTTGCTGCACCTGAGGGGGCACCTGGCCCAAGGGCACCGAGGACACAACCGGTGTGGGCTCTCACCCCCGGAACTGGGCAGGCCCGGCTGGGACAGCGGCCTGGACTTCGCCCTCTGGCTGAAGAGGTGTCCCCTAGCCTGGGCGCTACCCCTCCATCTTGAGCGTGACAAACTGTCCCTTCGCCAGCCCTCCCCGGTGAGCTATCAAGCTATAAATGAAACTTCAACAAGCAACCAAAGCGGCGAGTCCTCTCTCCACCCACAGCTCTCCCTCCTCACAGACCGGCCGGCAGCAACCGTCCCGTCCCGT
>NW_010260062.1:137873-149641 GCF_000690775.1 Eurypyga helias
CCCTCAGTATTAGCGCGTCCTGAAGCGCGGGGTGGCCGCGCTTCCCTGGGCCGCCTGAGGGAGAATGGCGGGCACTACGAGTCCCGGCGTGCACCGCGCCGCGGGGGCTGGGGAGGCGCGGTGGCTGCTGAGATTTGTAGTCCCACGGGTGGGTGAGTGGGACACGCGGAGGGAGGGAACCCTCACGGAGCGTGTGGCGGGAGCGGGGGAAGCTGTGAGGGTAAGATGGCCCTGGGGAGTCTGGGCAGACGGAGGGACGGGAAGATCGATGCCGCCTCGGGGGTGCTGGGGGTCCCTCAGCCGGGGGCCGAGGTGCTGGGGAGGGAGCTATTTGCAGGGAGCTGCCAGCTGAGGGGGTGGGTTGGTGCTTTCTTAAAGCGTGTGGGTCCTGAGCAAAGTCTTCTCCCCGCCTTTCCCGCAGCTCTGCCACCATGAGGATGCAATACCTGCTCCCCGCTCTGCTGTGCCTCTCGTCCATGCTGCTGGGGCCTGGTGGTGAGTGTGTAGCCATCCCAGCTTGGGCCCACAGGGCCTCCTGGGCAGGAGCCAGGTCTAAACTGGTCAGAGGTGAAGAGGACTGCTCTGCAGCATCCCTGTCATGCCCTTCTGGGGACACCAGTTCCATGGTTCCATCAGCTTTTCTTTCAGGCGTTACCTCTGAGCTGGTGTGCGCACACGCAGGCGGCGCTACGCTGGGCACTGGTGTGATGGAGCACTCACCTCATGCTCCAAACTCTGCTCTGCAGAAGCAGATTAAATATTGGCAGTGGTGCGGCCAGTGATGAACTGGGGAGCTCTCCTCTGCTTAAATAACTTAAGAACACTGTAATATAGAGCACCAAGAAAAAACATGGCCAGGGCAGTCTGTTTATCTCTCCATTTCTGGTCTTATTTTGATGTAGCTCTTTGTTCTTCCTCTTGTGTCCTTTAAACACACAGTGAGTAAAACAGACTTGGATTCCAAATGTTCCAAGTTGTTGACACACGATCAGCTTGTGGTTTTGATATCAGTTGTATTGGCACTTGGAGTCTTGGCCTCTCTTTAAAGCATGCTGTGGTACAAAGGTGCATGTGATTCTTGAAGTGTTAAGATGGTAAATGTACGTTCCCTTGAACATCTGGGTACCTGGTTTGAATTTGTGACCCGAGAAGCAATTTTAAACTAAATTTCGAGCATTTATGACTTCAAAGTTACTAGAATCACAAGGAACAATTAGTGTGGGTTTAACAGCCTTCTCCTAGCATGAACTTCTGTTGCACTTCAAATATTTAAATTGCTTCCTTGTGACATGTTCAAGTGACAGTTATTTACTTCTGCTTTTAAGCTGTTTAGTTGTCTTGAAATAAGCTGCACTCCCTTGGCTGTTTGTCGTGTGTACTGATTTTATTAATCTCATGCTGCAGGTACCAATGGACAAAATATCTATATCACAAAAGAAAGTAGGTAGCTCTGAAGGAGTTATTTGTCATTCATAGTAATTGAGATTTGTGGGGGGTTTTTTGTTGTTGATTATTTTCCCCCTTCCCCCAGATGGAGTCATTGTATTGTCTGTCCCTGAAGTGGTTTCACTAGAAAGTGGAAGTTCAACAAACGTCACTATCTCTCTGAGGTAAAATCATGATTACATCTTTACTTTCATTTTGGGAAGGGGGACGAGCAAGTGGGTAGGATTTGACAGTATGCTTAAGTCTTCCCTGCAGACTCAATAACATTGGTGTGACTGGCCACTTCTAGACTATTACATCGCTTGGTACCAGCGTGGACCAAGATAGTGCAGCGTTCCCACAAACAGCCTTGTGTAGTTGGCCTCTGACAATATCCCATGCCTTTTGTATGGGAAGTTTAGCAGGAAAAGGTGTTTTATGCAGTCTGCCCTATATTAGCTTACTGAACTATCTTCTGTAAGTGAACTTACAGTTCCTCCATTTCTAAAAATTGATGCTTAAGAGAAGCTTACACTTCCTAGAAGGATCACAAAAACCCACAAAAAAACTTTACCAACCAAACAGAACTCCCCATTTCTAGCAGAGAAACACCCCAACACCAGAGAGGGGGCTGATGCGCCTTAGTCTCCTTGTCTGATACAGTGTATTGTTTACCCATGGCTTTGCTATGTCAGCCTTCTCCCAGGAAGGGAGTGTTAAGTACTCCAACCTTGAGATCCTAAAGCGGAGGGGTGTGTGTGAAGAGAACGGTCAGGTGACAACACAGGAATTGTGATAAATAGCAAAACATGGCTGCAACAGCCTAGAACTTATCACAAAGAAAGATGTGGTACCGTAGTCTTGTTCACGGACAAGTAGAGGCATTTGAACCTTATGATACTTTAAGCACTCCTGTACAATTAAACCTCCTGGTCAAACACTCCATGGAGTTCTCTGGGAAAGCTGTGCAGGACTATTTCACTTGGAGGGTTTTTGTTGTTTGTTTTTATCTTACCCCACTGCTGTAATTTCCAACCCTCCTCACCCCAGTACACGTCCATCATTTCTGCCCCTCTTTTCCAGTGAAGTGTTAACAAGCACAATGATAGGATTCTGGTGGCAGTGACTTTGCTCTGCCACTTGTGTGGAGAAGAGAGAGGTAAAATATGGCCATATAACTGCCCATTGAGTTCAGCTGCAAGGAATAGTACCATGCTAAATTACTTTGGTGCTGGTGTTCCTCTGAGTACCAGGCAGGTACTGTTGTGTATGCATGGTTCCTTGTGTTTGCATGTCTGTGAGGGTTTAGCAGATATTCTCCTGCAGCCCTGAAACAATCTTTGTGAGCACAGGCACCGCTCTAATACGCTTTTTCTACCTTCACAGGGCTCCATTAAATGAGACACTGGTGATAACTCTTAATATTACACACTCATCAAAACACAGCACCGTTGTTGAACTGCCTGATGAAGTAAGTGACACAACAGACTTCTGAGCTTATGGAAAAGCCTACTGTTAGTATGGTGCAACTCTCCTCCACTTTGCCTTGCAGGTGAAATTGCCTGCAGGTCACACTAAAGCAGAATTCCAAGTCAAAGCAGATGATGTTGGACAAGTAACTGTTTATCTTTATGCCATTAATTCCAACGTAACTGGGTGAGAAACTTTTTCAGTTCTACTTACTATCCTATAGGTTCCTAGGCTTTGGGGTAACTATTCCCTCCTCATAGTTAAATGGCCAATGGGACATGGGTTGTACGTAGGTGAGAAGATGTGGTGACCCTCCAGCAATCCCCAAAGTATTCAGATAAATACAGGGTATGAAAGCAGAGTGGTACTCTTGGTATCTTAGATGTCATTACTAGATGACTCTGAGTTCTCATGGCTCCTTAGTCTGGTTTTAATAACATCTCCCTAAAGTATCAAAACTACATGTCAGCTTTTCTCAACCGGGAGGCATGTGGCTGTAAATGTTCCAGTGGGATACAACTCTTACTGTGCAGAACCTGGTCTGGAGTGCTCACAGCCTGACACAGCTGTGGGCCCACATCGCTGCCGTGGCATACGGGTGTCTTGCTTTCTAGTTAGGGGAGCCCTCTTCTCAGAGAGGCCAGTCCTCCCTTGTAGGAAAAGTGCCTAGCAAGATGGACAAAGCTGGATTGTATTTGCTTGTTGCCCAGATGCTACTGAGCAACAGGATACTCCTGTTCTACTTCCTCATTTCACTTCTGCTTTTAAGACTCAAAGCAAATGCAGAGGTAAGCACGTGAGATGCTCAGCAGGACAGGCGTGGCCATGAGGCTTTGCTGGCAGAACATGAAAAGTGAAACTCTGCTCTTGCATAAGAGTCCTTGTGCTAACAAAGTGGGAGCCATAGGCATGAGAGAGCATCTTTGAAGATTTCTGTGGTAAAAGAATGGAAGGAGTAAGACGAGAAGGAAAGGATAGGCTGAGGGTAGGAGCGGGAGGTGTCCCAAACATAACAAGGACACTGAAGAAAAGGGGACCAACTACTGAAACCAACTCTGAATCTTTGTTGTCTTG
Organism: Eurypyga helias; assembly: GCF_000690775.1. Classification (NCBI taxonomy): domain Eukaryota; kingdom Metazoa; phylum Chordata; class Aves; order Eurypygiformes; family Eurypygidae; genus Eurypyga; species Eurypyga helias. The sequence goes on from NW_010260062.1 coordinate 141,843, forward strand.
TCTCAACACCTGGAGACAAGGTGTTTTCCCTCTGAAAGCAAAATCTGCTGAGTATGACCATGCAAACTAACTGATTCTGTTTGCATTAACCATCAGACCTAGGATTCAGTTTCAAGTGATCCATAGCATCATAGTGAGATACGCTGATGAGGTGATTGGCTGGATCTATTTCCTCGCCTGGTCCATCTCCTTTTATCCTCAACTCTTTGAGAACTGGCGACGGAAAAGGTAAAGAGACTTAAGATGTGGTTACAAGTCACTTAGGCACTTCTGCAAATCCTGTTCCTTGCTTCAGTTACATCCATCTTGGTTATTGTGACTTACGCATGGAAAGGCTGGAGGAAAAAGCAAGGCAAAGACTGGGCCTGAATCAATGCAGCTGCAGTGAGCTGCTGTGCATGCAGGTCGGAGGAAACTAAGTGCATCCTACAGGCACCTAATTGGAAGGTTTGGCCTCCAATAATAATTTGTGGTAGAGGAGACTCCCCCATTTCCTTTAGATTTCATATTGTAAATCATCTGGCAAAGCCAATTGTGATGACGACCTTCAAAGATTGCTTACCTTGTGAGCCGCTTATCAGACAGCTCCTTGTAGTGTTGTCGTTAGGCCAACTCCCATCAAACTAAATGAGTCTAAGTAGAAACCATTATTATATATGAAAGCTTAAGTATTTCTTCTGGCAAAGGTGCACTACTGCTTCTGTGTATTCAGGCTGGAGTGGTTTTATCAGACTGGCTGAGCTTGTGGAGGGGTGAAGTTGCACAACCTCATCAGCAAGAGCTGCTCTGAGTACCCCAGCGTATGAGGGATATTTCACCTTGCTTCCTGATTAACTCTCAGTATCATGTTATCACAATGCCTGCAGCTTTGGCTTACATCAAAAATCACCTAGAAATCAGTAGAAATTCCAGGGTCAGGTTGTCCCTGGAACTGCTGGTAATGCCCTCGTATATTTCTTATACTTCTTTTTTCCTGTCCTTTCTCTAGTGTTGTTGGACTAAGCTTTGACTTTCTAGCATTAAACCTTACTGGCTTTATAGCCTACAGTGTGTTTAATGTTGGGCTCTTCTGGATTCCCTTGATTAAGGTAAGCACAATTACCTCTTAGTACCTGTTGGGAGGGCAGTTGGGTGTATCTATAGATTAAGACATTTGGCTGGTTTTGCTTTTTCTGACGTTTAGGAGGAATTCTTAGTCAGTTATCCCAGTGGGGTGAACCCCGTGGCTATCAACGATGTTTTCTTCAGTCTCCACGCAGTAGCTCTAACTCTCCTCACCGTGATTCAGTGCTGCATCTACGAGGTAAGAAGTCTCGATCCTGAGCTCCCTCTGCCGGGCACCTCACCTCTGCCTTTGAGCTCCAAACTCATTACACTTCCACTGGCCTTTCAAGCAGTCAGGCTTCACAGTCCAGCTGCCTTATCTTTCCTGAGCTAGTAGCAACTCCAGTAGGCTTAGCTACTTCAGCCTCATGGATGTTTTGAGCTTATAAGTAAACTCCTTAGGGACTCAAAATAACTAAGGCAAACAGCCAAGTTCACAAAGTTCCCAAACAGATCTCTAAACAGCACAAAGATTACAGCTCTGCACAGTACAAATGCTGGTATGTGCTCTGCTGTTTCCTCACTACTTGGAGCATTCTTCAAGCTAGGATGGAACTTCATGCAATTCAAACTTTCAGGTTTTTTTTCAACTGCTCTTTTTCCCAATGGCTGCAAAGGCCCTTCTGTAGTTCCAACCCTTTTCAGGTGAGACTGGTTGTTAGAGTCTGATGGTTCTCTACGTAATTCCCATTGTAAAAGCCTCTAAAGAGCCAGGTTTCTTCAGATGGTGACTGTTTAGGTCTTGGTGTTTCCTCTGGTGATGCTAAACCTAAAACTGTAACAGCCCATGTCACCACTGCTAGGTGGATTAGCCTTTTCTAGTGAAGGATTAGAAGGCCACCATGGATCTCTTACTGTAATGGCATTAGCAGCCTTTTGCATATCTAGGAACTCTTGATATCAGCAGATAGAACTCAGGGGGTTGTCACAGATGTGGCACTGAAATAGGCATCATAAATACTCAAGGATAAGGCCACAATATTGTTTCCCACTTCCTCATGGACAATAATCTTCCAAATGACTGATGAATATTGCTTATCAGCTCCTGCAAACCTATAGCTGGTTGCTGTAGCTCTCCTTTAATTTTAAAATTCCCTAGTGGTGTAAGCCTAACTGCTACAACAGGTTTGGACAGTCCTGAGCATTTTGTGCATCATAGTGTGTCTGGGGATGCATGACCTAGGTATCTGCGTTTCTGTTTCAGAGAGCAGGTCAGAAAGTATCCAAAGTTGTTGTTGGACTACTGGCACTTGCGTGGATCTTCACGTTTACAACACTGTTCCTTGCTGCAGCTGAGGAAATGACGTGGCTACAGTTTTTATTCTGCTTCTCTTACATTAAGTTAGCAGTCACGCTGATAAAGTATTTCCCACAGGTAACTCTCAAGTTTTCTGCTTTCGTGCTGTATTCCCGTCTCCTAAGCCTGCAGCGCATGCTCTTGGAAATCTGACTAGACTACACCAACAACTTAAGTCTTGTAGTGACAAAACCCATAGTTACACAGAAGGCTTCTTAAATGCTAATCTCAAAAACGCTTGTCCATGACATGCTGACCAGCTTCCTGTTATACCCTCAGGCATACATGAATTTCTGTCGGAAGAGTACAGAGGGATGGAGTATTGGAAATGTGTTACTAGACTTCACAGGTGGAAGCTTCAGCCTTCTCCAGATGTTTTTACAGTCCTACAACAATGGTAAGGATGGAACTGAGGTGGTGGGGCCTTTCTTAATGGGGTGGGAGAATCCTGCTATAAAGCAGATGATAGAAACCAGTAGGTCATCTCAGGAGAATGACATGCTACAGAATGGGTGGCTGTTCTTATACTAAGAACAAAGAATCTGTTTGCTTTCCTTCAAGATCAAAAGAAATAGCTGTTCTGAAGAAACCAGAGGAACAGTTATTAGCTCTGTAGAAGATGTACACTACAGTCAGCCTCAAGGTGTCTTCTGGGTAGTAAACATGAAGTTCTGAGTACAGCATGACTGCGTACTCTTAAGACAAGGCTACACGTGAAGAGTTAGTCTTAATTCTCTAATTCTGTGCTTGACAGATCAGTGGAAGCTAATCTTTGGAGATCCAACCAAGTTTGGCCTGGGTGTCTTCTCCATCATCTTCGATATTGTTTTTATGGTCCAGCACTACTGCCTTTACAGGGGACGGGGGTATGAACCTTGTGAATAACATCACTGCTGAAGACACACTTTCAACCAAACTTACTCCTGCCCTGGCTGAGGGCTCTGAAGGTGCCTACTGCCAGTTACCGGACATACTGAATCTGATCCTCTCTGGTATGGAATGCAAGCTGTTGCCTCTCCAAATGCTGACTGCCAGGTGCCTTAAAGGACAGCAAGCTCTCTAGCTGCCACTTGCAAATGGAAGACCTGTGCCTGTGGAAGCTGCAAAGACACCTTCGAGTGAGCTGTCCAAGCAAGGTGTGGCTCTTTCCAGTAATAGGAAAGATCAGAATGACATCTTTCTGTTTGGAAGTGAGGCACAAAAAGCGGAGTTCTGCTTCCAAAAAAATCTGAGATCCTGTTTAAACCATTTAGTATCTTAATGTAATGACAGAAGACTGGATGTAAGTGCTGCTGTCAACACCTCACAGACACATCACAGTAGTAGAACACCACTCAGGCTGGCTGTTACCAGCTGTAGTGGCACACACAAGAGTAACCAGGTTCGTAGCAAACACAAGTGTAAGAACCTGAATTCCTCATTAAAGAAAATGCTGAAAGTGTGGCTTTTTCAGGGAAACACCTTTCAAAGGTGCTAAGACAAGTGCTCAGGTTTACCTGAACACTTCTAGCACACTAACTTCATTCTGCTCAATTCTACTGACATGCCTTGAATCCTAAATGGTGGATGGTAAACATTTGTCAAAGAGATTATTTTTAAGTGTATCATGTTAATTAAACAGCCCCATGACTAATGTTTAAACATGTGCTTTTCTTTCTGGGTAACTCGAGCTATACGTGGTAGGTTATAGACAGAAATCAAGGTCTTGAGTTACTGAAGGTAAGAATTATACCCTTTAGAAGAACTGAAGGGGACTCCATGCATTTGCACTTGAACACTGATATGTCTTACTAGGTGTCAGGCTGAAGATAACTAGAACCCATTCTCCCCCTGCTAGAGAGCAGGTGAGGTTTGACAGCTCACCAACACTGCAGCTTCCCACCAGTGAATCTGACCTCAGGCTGCATTGCACCAAAATCAGCAATCTACTTTGAGCCTGAAGAGCTGTCAGCGGGAGGCACTGGAGAGACATGGCCTTCTTAACTGTAAGGAGAAACAGCTCAGGAAATCCAACTCTCTTTTATTGTGTGTAAAATCAATTGGAATAGCAGTACAAATAGGAGTGTATCTTTATAGTAACAAAAATAACTTCAACTTGAAAGCTTTAAAAATTTACCACTGAATTCTTACATTACAAAAGTCAGAAGCAGTTTTGTAGCAATTCCATAGATAGAAAAATGCTAAACAGGCATCTGCTGGTGCACAGAGAACAGTCTGAGATGCAGTAGTCAACACAGGTACATGGCACAGCAGTAATGTACTGAATAAGTTAGTCTGCCACCTCCTCGTGTTCTGTTTACAACAGCTTACCTGAAGACTGCTGAAGTATAGATACATATAAATCAACCAAAAGGGGTTAGGAACTCCAGTTTTTGGGTAATTGCAAAGCCAGCTGGCTAACAAACCGCTAGGGTGCTAGATAATTAACTTAGTGTTGCAGCAAGAATCTTGAAATCCTGTGGCACGTTGATTTAACCAAAGTAATACCTTCCCAGAAGTTTAAATTTGGACAAGAGGCACTTTTGGGAGTTACTGGCATATTCATCTCTTCCATCTAATAAATTGGTGATTTAAGTAAAGCTGCCTAGAAGACAGACCAAAATCTACCCCTTCCATTTCCAGTCTAATAGATGCGGAATGAAGAACTGAAGGCTCTACAGCCATGAGCAGCTCTTCTGGTAAGTTCAGCAACTGTTTTCTTTCCTGCTCCATGCACCTTTCACTTAAACTCGACTCGCTTGATGTTAAATTGCTGGGGAACAAGGAGAAGGAAGGTTTTACTCTGACATCGAAGTTAAACTGTAGTGTCCATGAACTTTTAGTGTACTTCAGAGGTATTAATCTAACAGTTCTGTGTTATTTAATTGTTTCTTGTCTGAAGAGGCCACTTCTACAGGGAATCTCTGCAGTAATAATGCCCCAAATCCTTCAACATACGCATAGCTAGCACAGTGTGAGGTTAGTACAGTGCTCCTCCCCACGGCAGTGGGCAACTCTTAATCCTGGCATTTTCATTTGCTAGCATGGGAGGACAGGACAGCTTAGGCACAGCAAACCCTCTTATCTTCCACAGCAGAAACCACGTTTCCTCTGAAAAGAAGTTGTTTTTGTGCTACAAAATCCTGTCAAAGCTAAGGTTTTTCCAGTTGCTTCCTTAAACAACTAGGATTTTTCCATGTCATAGAATCATAGAATGGTTTGGGTTGGAAGGGACCTTAAAGATCATCTAGTTCCAACTCCCCTGCCATGGGCAGGGACACCTTGCACTAGACCATGTCCTCCTGAAAGTCATGACTACAATAAAGTCTTGCCATGTACCTGCAGGGAAGACCTTAGAGAAGCACTCCTGCTGGGGGGGACTAGAGTTTTGCTACTGCCAGTTACACCAAAGAAAGGGGAAAAAAAAGTGTTTACCACAGTTAGGAACATGCACTCATCCAGACAACTGTTCAGGCCTAGTATTTGCTTCCTTCTTGCCACCAGTCTACACCTCTCCCTCCCCAGCTCGGCTGATTAGGGCATCATGGACTGTTGCACAGCCTTCTGCAGAGATTGCCTGGTCACCAGCAGCCGCACCACCTCCTCATTCCTTTTGGTCAGCCTCTTCCTAGCTTGGTCGTGGGTCACCATTGTCATATCCCAGCCATTCACCTAAGGAAAAACCCACAGGGTGAGGCAGGGGCATGGACCCACAGGTCTCCTAAAACTGTTCTACCAGAACCTTGTAGCAGCCAGGCTCATGCCACAGCTCAGTTTGCGAGTCCCACAAACCGTCCCAGGAAGCACCCAGAGGACAGTGCTTCCCCCAGCAGAGAGCTGTAGCATGCACCTCGTACGACACTGGTGCTTGTCCTGCCTGCGCTCACCTGCATGATCTTATCTCCGATCTGAAGTCCTGCAACTTCTGCTGGGCCTCCTTCTGTCACCCTCGTTACATAGATACCCTGAAAAAAAAAAGTGTTTATTTACTAAATACGGGAGCACTAAATACTCAAGGGCCAGCCTACTGACAACGCAAAAACATCTTTGTAGTATATTATGGGATTTTAGTTAACACCAGGTTTGTGCAGCGTCGGAAGACAGAGGAGGTGGAGAGCTAACTCAAAGGCAGCTCAGTCTGCAGGTGGTGACGTGGCAGCCTTGGCAGTCAGCGACACGAGGGGACAGAACAGAGATGCCGGCAGTGCTTGCTGGGCGAGCTGGCTGTGCTCGGCCTTTGCTGGGGGTAGCTGCTGCAGCAGAGAGAGCATCTGACCTTGTCAGTCTTGTCTTCAGAGAAAGGATTCTGAGCAGGATCCTGGTCGATGCCACCTCCGATGCTGAATCCCAGAATCAAGTTGTCACCTTGACGAAGCTTATGTATTTCAATTCTTTGCTGAAAAGAGAAAAAGTGAGCTGAGTACTGTGATCACTGGAGTAAGTCTCAGTTGTGTTTCAGACAGTACTTAGAGGCAGTTAGACTCTTTCACAGGGGTACCACCAGCCTACGGCAGGCTGCAGCACAGCTCGCTGGGCTTACAGTGCGCAGGAAGACGGCTCTAAAAGCCCCTGGCAGCAGGGAGCTGTCACATGGCACCTGCTGCCAGTCACATACAACCCTGGTGTTGACAACCGGCTCTGAACTGTTCCATACCGCAGAACAGTGGGACAGGAAACCGTCGGCAAGCTCATCCCAAGGGCACTCATGCCGTGATACAGCCAAGTCCGAAACTACTCTGTGCTTTACCACCGCTCGGGGATACAAAGGGAGAAGACTCGGAGCAGGCCTCTTCAAACACAAGCCGCATCTTGAGAAGGAGCAGTCGCCCCCAGCTCCACTCCCTTTGCTCTTTACCCACGTGCCTTGTGTCCTGTTACCCGGTGGGGATAACAACCTATTAGTTGGGTGGTTCTTTTGAAAGAGAAGTTATTGACACACGTTTATAATGCAGAGGTAGGTTCCTTGCTGCCTGATGGCCGCAGGTACCTGACAAGCTTTACGTGTTATCAAAGAGCTCTGTCAGCGCCGGGCTGTGCCGCTGCTGAGCCCAGGTTAGCCACAGCCGTACTGAAACAACCTCCGCTCCGACGGTTCTTCAGCCCGACCTGCTGGAAGGTGTCCCTGCTCACGGCAGGGGGGTAGGCTGGATGGCCTTTACAGGTCCCTTCTAAGCCAAAGCACCACCAGACGCTGGGCACGGGATCTCACGAGGATGCAGGCGGCTTGGTCAGCGCGGGACAACCCCCGTGTCCTCAGGGCTGTCCTGAGCTGCTGCGCGCTCCAGCCGCCGTCCCGGTCACACCGCCCAAAGCACGGTTCGGTATTCCCACCGCGGGAGAAACAACGCAGCGCCCCGCTTGTCCATTCAAGCGGTGAATGACGCCGACGGCTCTGCCCCACCAAGCACCCAAGGCAGGT
>NW_010260063.1:0-2367 GCF_000690775.1 Eurypyga helias
AGGGCCTTGCTGGCTGCTCTCCGAAGGGAAGCAGCGTCCCCAGGCAGGAGAACGGGGTGATGGGCATCCTCATCCCAGTGCTCCCTTTGCTCTTGGGAATTCACAGTGGACTTTAGCTTGGGGAAACAACACGAAACACCCCCAAAAAGCGACCGCAGAAGCGGAGCAGCAGTGCCGGCACGCGCTTCCCCAGGGCCCGGCCGCTTGGGCAAGTGCCACCTGCATCCCATCCCCCTCCGACAAGGTTCAGCCGCCTTCCTGGTGGCTGTCAACGCAGGATGCCTTGTTAATTGATAATCACAGTTAATTAGTTTCCTACGCATTTCATTTCCTCCCCTAACAGCATGTTTCGCCGAAAACGGGGTATCGAGCCGGGACGTACTGCTGCTGCGGGACTTGTCGATGAAAGGCCCGTGGGGGGGCTCAGTAGCTTTCCTCTTGTACGTCTTCGTGACCCGGTCCACGTCTGGCTGTTTCCGCGTCATCTCCTCCATAAAGGACTGTCAAAACATGGAAGGGACAAGTCAACCTTTACCGTTTCCAGACGTTTCCCGTCTCTTGTTGCTCCAGACCCGCGCTGGGGCGTGCCAAGCCCACGGAGAAGGTGGGAGCGTTGAGCACCGGCGACGGGGGGTTGTGGGCAAGCTCCTGCAAACGCTGGAGGTCGTTCCCCAGGCTGGCCTTGCTCCAGGCGACAGCTCCGGTTGGGACACAGGCTGTTTTAATAGGGACTTCCACGAGAAAGCAATGCCTCCTCCACGGAGGGGCAGGACCCCCCGGCCCTCCCCAAGCGCCTGGGCTCTGGGCTCACCTGGTGCTCGGAGATGAGGGCTTTGACCTGGTCGATATTCTGGGGCGAAGCCTCCTGATCCCGCTGGATCAGGGTTGTCTCAGCCCACTGGATCCAAGCCAGGAGCTCTTCCAGCAGCTCTGCATTGGCCACCAGCTCGGAAAGCGCAGACTCCAACCGCTGCTGGTGCTGCTTCGCCCACGTGAGAACCTTTGGAAAGGCAGAGCCTGGTCAGCCCAGGGAAACCAGGGGCAGGAAACAAGCCAGAAGCAACGACATCCACCCTTGGTAGAGGCGTCTGCCAGCGCCCGTCGCCATCAGCCTGCAGCACAGCCCGGGGCACTCACCTCCTCGAACCTGGCTCGGATGATGGTGATCCAGTGCTTGACCGTGGTGATGCAGTCGGGATGGCAGGCGGCCAGGATGGCCTCACCCATGCCCACCGCCGCGTTCACGTCCACCCTCTTCTCCTCCACTTTCTTCATGAACTCCTGGAAGGCCCAAACAGATTATGGCACAACATCCCTCCCCCCGGTTCCGCTGGGGTCGCGTTTCGGAGCTCCCCGCTACCTTGTGCGCGTCGATGAGGGACTGCAACGCCTCGGCGTCGTCGGGGAGCGCTCCCCGAAAGCGCAGGGACTGCTCCGCCTCGGAGAGCCACTCCAGCAGCACGTGCACGGCCGCCCGGAACTCTTCCGCCTGCGGGGAGCAAAGAGGCGTCAGCCCTCCCGCCCCCCAGACGGGCAGCTCTGTCTCTCCAGCTCTTGGCAGTGAACCAAGGGCTGAACGGGGCATCAAGAACAAACGAAGAGGAGGAGGAAGAAGCCCCGTCTGTCGGCCTGGGGCTGCGCACACCCACGGACGAGGGGCCAGGCCGCTCCCCCCTCTCGGCACCGACAGCCTCTGGTCACTGCTCTGCTCCTGCTGTGCCCATCAGCAAGATCTTCCCGCCCTCCCCTTCCAAATCAGCCTTTATCGGCTCTTCTTGGGGGAAAAGGATCATAAACGCCTCGCCCCGACCCACTGCTTCGCAGCCCTCGGCGGTACCTGCTGCAGGGCTGGGGTGTCCTGCTTGTCCCGGGGAGCAGCCACCGGACAAAATCCCTTCTCCGAGGCTCCTGCTGAGCCCCCGGCACAAACCCGCATCCGGCAAAGCTCTCTGGGACCATTTCCAGGTGCAGCCTTCCGCTCACCTGCTTCAAGGCCTGCTCCAGGCGGGTTTGTTTGGACACGGACAGCTTGCACACCGTGTCCCACCGGTTGCTCAGCTCCTGCAGCTGCACCTTCACCCACGTCGTGTCGTCCCGGCTGTTCTCGATGAGCTCCCGGCCCGAGCGCTTGAGCACCTGGACCGTCCCCGTGCGCTTCCCCAGCTCCTTCTGGAAGACCTGGATGGAGAAGGGGCGGAAGCCGAGTGGGGCCAGTCAGTCCCAGCGGGGAACAACACAGGGAGAACATGAGAAACAGTCTGTAAGGTGGGTTTTGCACCCACATCCGGGATGTGCCAGGGCCTGGTGTGACGGGGGGGTGGGCAGGGCGGTACAAGGCGCCGGCAGCACTTGAGGGACCGCGCGGTG
>NW_010260063.1:2496-4094 GCF_000690775.1 Eurypyga helias
CGGGGATTTCAACGTACGACCTAAGGCAAACCCAGGAGCGCCAGTCTCCAGGACACGCTGGGGAGATCCGCCAAGACCAAAGTTGACAGAGAACCATAACTCAGCCACCTTTTCAAAACTGAACCGTCAGTAGGTCTGTCCTACTGGGAAGGGAAGGAGACAGAGCCCCAGCTCCCGTAACCTGCCCAGGAGCATAGAAGCTTCTTCCCGCTTGTTCCCCCTGGTGTTGCTCTCCTTGCCCACCACCGCGGTGCGACGCGGCACCAACTCCGGCTCCGTTCCTCAGCTCCTGGGGCGGACAAGGCCCTCTCAGGTCCCAGAGAAGGGCTGGAGAAGGCGCTCTCACCTTGTGAGCGTCCATCAGGTTCATGACCAGATCCAGGTCGCCATGGACGGGCTGGTCTTCAGCCAACTGGGGCTCCACCTTGTAGAGCCAGTCCACCAAGGCCTGCAGCGCGTCCATGAACTGCCCGGAGAACAAGAGGGCTTCTTCCAGCTTGTGCTGCCTGGAAAACGAACATCCCTGTGGGCTTCCATGGAAGGACTCCCCTCCTTTGTGACCCCGTGACCTCCTCCGACCGCCCCACGGCTCTGCCCCCTCTCCTCTGCTCCCCACTTCGCCAAGCCCTTGTCTGGCGTTGGGCTCACCCTGATCGCTGGCGTTGGGCTCACCTTTCCACGGATTTGCCACACACTGTGTCCCACTTATCCCGCACTTCTCCCAGTAAATTGTCCAGCTTCTGAGTGTCATCTGGAAGCAAGGCTTTCTCCTTGAGGGCTCTGCCTGTTCTGATGGTGGTGTCGTAGACCGGCTGCTTCCCCCCCAGCGTCTTCTGGAACTCCTGGGAACCACAGAAAACTGTCTCAGAATTCCTGCTCTCTGCTTTCGGAAGCTCCGCGGGGTTTGCAAAGGTCCCCAGCTGAGTCTTCCATGGCAGCGGTAAGTGTGAATGTGCCTTTTCCCTGTCGTGACCGCAGGGGAGGTGCTGCCCTGCTCCCCCTCCCGACACAGCACCCTTCCACCCAGCACCGGGCTCTCTCTGGCGAAGCCCTACCTTGTGTTTGGAGAGCTGGAGCTTGATTTTGTCAGGATCATTGGAAATCTCCAGCTCTGAGTCCAAGTGATTCTCTGCATCCTCCAGCCAATCGATCAGTTTCTTCCAAGCTTCGTGGAACTGCAAAGAAAGAGGAGCCAAGTCTGAAACTCAGCGCTGGTGGTGTCTCCCACCCCCTTCTGGTCTCGGGACCCCCTGTCCCCCAAGGCTGGCCATCCTTTGGGGTCCGGCATGCCCTTCCCACATTTCTCACCTGCTTGGCTCGCTTCCTGGCATCATCCAGAGCCCGTCCCCGCTCCACCGAGCGCTGGACGACCTTCTCCCAGCGGGCCTGGACGCTGACCAGAAGGGTCTTGATCAATACCACGTCCTGCTTTTGACTGAGGAACTTCAGCTGGTTCCCGGTTTGGTCCAGCTCGATGATCCGGTCCCGATGAGCGTTCACCTCGTTGGCAAACACCTGCAGAAGGCGAAGACGCGCTCGTATCCGTGAGGGGAGCCGGATGCGCCTGCCGGCAGGCCGGCGGAAGACAGGGGGGCGCC
>NW_010260063.1:4474-4729 GCF_000690775.1 Eurypyga helias
CGCGCCGTGTTTACCGAGGGGGTGTCAGTGAAAGCCGCCGCTTTCAGACCGAGAATGGCCCCTCAACGGGGGGGCCTGACCGGCACACGAGCAGCTGCGTCACCCCCAGCTTCCTGGGAAAGGGATGGCCGAGGGGGGAGCAGCTCGGTACAGGGGGCGGATGGTCTTTCGATGGCAACAGCTGCACAAATTTATTCTGGGCTGAGGCCACCGCGTCCCTGGGTTCATCTCATCGCCGGCCAAAAGCCGAGGATG
>NW_010260063.1:4832-5189 GCF_000690775.1 Eurypyga helias
ATTTCCTCTCATTTTCCATGTGATTTAACCAACTCTGATGACAGAAAGCCAAACCCCAACTTGTCGCTCAGACAGTGCCACCCGAACAATGGACTCATCCAAGAGAGGTTGTCTACAACCCCCCCAGCCCCACTGCTCCATCCCCCCCAGAAAGCCGAGCGGCTCTCGGGGCGCGCTGGTTTGGCTGGGTGCCCCGTTACCTTCCTCTCCTCCAGCTTGGTGCTGACCAGCCCCCACTTCTGCTCCAGCAGCGCCACGCTCTGCTCCGTCTTGGAGCCCGAGCCCGAGTCGTCGCGGTGCAGCAGCATCAGCCGCCCCTTGGCCAGCAGCCGGCTGTAGGCATCCTGCCTGGTCGTA
>NW_010260063.1:5285-5529 GCF_000690775.1 Eurypyga helias
CACTGAGCAGAGGGAGGTGGTTACAGCATCGCAGTGCTTGGTCCAGGCATCAACCGCCAAATTAGCTCCCTGCTCCCCGTCAGACACCGAGGGGGCAGTTTTGATGCGGATATTTGACAGACGGGGAATTACTGAGCTAAAAGCATGAAAAATCTCCTCAGAAATTACCATGTGGGCATTGAGCTGCTCCCGGGCAGTTTCTGGCAGACCCCCCGTGGGTTTGGATGCCGACAACTGGCTCTCC
>NW_010260063.1:5603-5818 GCF_000690775.1 Eurypyga helias
ACCAGCCACCACTGCTCACACGCCGGGGTTAACGCTGTGTCTGCTTCCCCGGCGGGCGAAGGCGCCGAGCTGGATGCAGCGGCATGGGGAGGGGGTCGCGTGCGGCGTGCCTGGCCCCCGCTGTGCTTCCAGCCGGGCACCGGCCCACGCCAGGCCCGGGAAGCACAGGAAACACTCGCGTAAAGAAATCCCAGTGTCCCTGACTCCTTCCCCCT
>NW_010260063.1:6259-6762 GCF_000690775.1 Eurypyga helias
CGATGACCTTCGGGTCCCCATCGATGGGTCTCTGCGCATCGAGCAGCTCCTCGGTGTGGGTCAGCCAGGCCATCAGCTCCGCCAACGCGTGCTGGAACTGCCCCAGCGCCAGGAGGGCGGCCTCTAACTTGTGCTGGCGAGGACCGGGAAGAAGGAGGGAAGTTTAAGTCAGGAGGGAGGGGGAGCAGCCCAGCGAGTTTCAGCCTCGCACTGACCAGGGTCCAGAGCTACCCCCTACCTGTCTGTATGCGATTTTCTCGCCCAAGTTCTCCCAGAGATGTTTCAGCTCTGTCAGTGGTTCCTTTATGATGTCTCTGTCTGTCTCATCTGTAGCTTTTTTTAGCATCAGTTCACCTTGGTGATTGAGCTTTTCCATTTCAATCTGCTGCTGGTAAACCTCCATTTTAAACTCCTGCCAAAACAAGCGGGACAAAAAACCAGGGGTGAATCGCTGTAGCGCGAGCTCCGCGCCGCACAGCCAGCGCCGGAGCGCCGGTCCCGCG
>NW_010260064.1:0-8996 GCF_000690775.1 Eurypyga helias
GGGGAGGGGGGGAGGCTATTTTTTTTTTCCTTGGTGGGGGAATTTTTTTCAAAGCATCTTCATTATTATTTTATTTTGCTTCTCTGACTTGGACACTTCTCCCTTGGAGATTTCTTTTCCATGCAAAGGTAGGTGAGACGCATGCACACCTGGCTAACCTTCTGTCTGTCTCGTTTCACTTGTTTTTGCTGTCCTTTTAATCGAAAACTTGCGCCCACCCGTGTACCTGCATTGTTCCTGTTTTGTTTCGTACCTGTTTCCTCTCTGGCAGAAGTAAAGGCTGAGGGTAGACATGTCTGTAACGTTGATAATTCTCTTTCCAGAGAGGAAAGTTGTTTCCATATGCATGTCCAGCTGTACATGTATGTCCGTGTGCATTGCCCATGTATGTGAGATCGCCTCTGTTTATCCCACAAGTAGCAATAATTGATCTTGGTGTGTGCTTTGTGTAGGGGGGGTGGTGGAGAGGGAACGACCGTGTGTCCAGCAGTTCACGTCCGTGAGTGATTGCAGCAGAGAATGTGTTTCTCACACGGATTCAGCAGCTCTTTATACATGACTATAAATGATACAAGGAGCATGAATAAGCCCAGGAATTTCAAATTTAGCCCTGGTTAGTTTGTGCTGTTATGATGGGGAAGGATGGTGGGAAAGAGGAAGGGTTACAAAATCTCCTCCCTGGAGAGGTAACTGTCTGAGACTTGTATATATATATATAACTTTTCTTAAAACCACCTCACTGTTCAGGGGCTTCTTGGCTTTGGGGTATGTTTTTTTTTCTTTGCAAAGCGAGAGTTTGGTCTTGCATTTAGGTTTCATAAATTGTTTTTTCTCGCTTTGTTTATGATTATCATTGCATTTCAGTTGCGTGTGCAACATCCAAAGTGTCTGAAAAGGGACAGGGAATGGGATGTACTTTAATATAGCAAATGCATCATCTTCTGTTCATCACTGGAAGCTGTTGGCTGGAGTCGGAGGGGGGAGAGAAATAGAAGAATTAAATAGGAAAAGAACCAGAAATAATGTTAGACATTGTTGACTGGCAATTATCTGGCATATTTTCTGGCAATACTGGTTTTCGTAACACTCTTGATGGATACCTTTTTCTTGGTAACAGCAGCTGCGTGAAAAGTACCGGGGGCTTAAGAAAAAACCCAACAACAAAATGGAAAGAGAAAACCAACATCCAGCATTTCCCTGCAAATTATTGCAAAGAAAAATGATAAACATCAAAAAGCAGAACTTGCCCTGCCTTTTCTCTCTGCTAATAGGAAGCGTTTTTTCTCATTGATCTGGGGGTTGCTAGTGGTTCTGTATCTCTGTCGCTTAGAAGACTGCGATGTTAATTGTCGGTTGTTTCTGTGTGCTATTGCAGAGATTTTGGTCTTAAGTTTGGGCTGGTGACTGAGGATTTTATTATCTCAGAAGGAGGAAGGGGTCTGCTGACACCCCATCCCCCTCACCCCCTGATGTTTTCACTCCAGCACGTAAACTTCTCTGCCGGTGGAAGAAAATCTGCAAGCTCATTATCTTCTCAACACCCTACCCGCAAAGAAACTTTTAATTCAAAGCACTGGGAAGGGATTTCAGGAGCTCTGTTTCTGCCCTCCCTTCCCCTTTATTTTTAAGGACACCTTCCCAGCATCTCTCCCCCAGCCAGCACTGCCCCATCCCTCGGATCTGGGCAGGAGCGCAGCCTTAGGCAGGAGGCAGCTGCCCACTGCCTGCAGTGTCTTACGCTGCTGGACTGAGAGCGTTTCCTTCTCTTTCCATTAAACAGCATCGTAGTTCCATGGCAGTGCATGCCCGTCGGTAAAGGTCTAGAGCCACGATCCTCTCCCCAGGGGAGCCGGGAGGCAGGCAGGGACTGAATCCAGGCATCGCGATGGATTCCCTGCCCACTGGCAGTGCCCCTGCGCTGGGGCTGGCTGGGTGAGGGTGCAGTACCTGTCTGGGAACACCTTGGCCCTGGCTGTAGCAGGAAGGTTGGGAAAAGCAGTTTTCCTGCAGATCCCACTGGGAAGCGTGTGTCTAAGCACTGGCCACCTTGGTGCACCAGCGGATGCTCACGTGTCTCCCCGGGAGATCTGGTGGTGAATATCTCAGAGGACGGTCAGGGGCACAAGGAGGGAGCTTTGATCTGCCACCTCTAAGGGGTTTGCTTTGTGAAGCCTGGATCGGTCTGACCGTGCCTGCCATAAAGCGGAGGCTATGCCAACCCGCCTCATGTTTTCTCTCACAGAATCTCCCCCTGTTGCTGCCTCAGGAGCGTTTTCAGGCAGGGCCAGCACAACCACAGCCACGGAGGGAGCGAGGGAAAGCATCACGGGAGGGGGATGCTGATTCACGAGGAGCTCACTGCTTGTCTGTGGGTGGTCCTGGGTGGGCACAGGGGCCTTGGCTGGGATATGAGGAGACCAGTCGGGGTCTATCCCAGTGCACCCACGATGCTGGGTGAGCTTTCCTGTGTCCTCACCCTTGTCCCCACCACAAGCAGCACCTTCCCTGCTAGTCTAGCCATGGGCATCCTCCGAGCACCAGTAATGCAGCTCCGGCTTTCCTCTAGTCCTGGGCTCCTTCCTTCCTGTAACCCACGTCACGCCTGGCCGCATTGCTGCTGCCCGATTTAGTTTTGGAGAGCCCAGGAGTGTCCATGCCCAGTGAGACATGGTCCCAACCTACAGCTCTGCTTAGTGTTACAGCCCTGCCCTGTCCCATCCAAAGCAAGGTACACCAAGAGGGTATCCCAGACCAGGGTGGCTTAGGCTGAGCCCTAGTCACCTTAGATTTTGGGAAAAGCTTCCAATTCCAGGCTTTGCTGCAAAGAAGCCATATGCTTGGTCAGCTTGTTTTCCTGGGGGAAAAAAAAAGAAGTTGAAACCACTTTTTATTCATTTTTCTCAAAGAGAACAAGTATCTACAGCTGGAAACTCCTAAAATGCACACGCAGTATTAGGGATCTTTAGAAGAGCTGGCCACTGATTTAAAGTAAATTTGATCTTTTATCCTAATCCTGCAAATCCAAGCAAGCAGGCGAACGGCTGCACTTGCACTGAGCCTTGCTAAAGCTGCAGGGTCCGTGGACGGGCTCAGAAATTGTGTGGCACAGGTTGATCTGCAAGATCAGGTAGAACCATTTCTTACCTGTATTTTCTTAAATCTATAAGACAGGATAACGTAGGGCTGATTTTAAGAGTGCTCATGATCTATGAAACCCCAAGCTGTTATTGGAAAGTAAAGGTTTCTTCCCAGTGATGCAAAGGTGTGTAGTTGTGTATAATGACCTAATACAGTCAGCTTATTTAGTTTATTCATCTGTGTCTGAACTGCACACCTTGAAGCTCTTCGAATTCGCATGGTGGTTTGAAAAATGTCTTATACTGATACAAAATTTATTTAAGCCCTCTAATCATAACTCAGACTGCATAAATCAACCCACTAACTTGGTAATAAACTCCTTGCTTTCCTCATACTCGTCAGGCCGCTGTGTTTGAAGCAGTGCGGTGTGCCCTGAAGAGCAATCAGCCCAGTGTACCAGGGTCTAATTGCAATGAGGAGATCTCAGGAAATGCCTTGGACCGGCGGTGTGTGCTGCGGTGGTGGCGCAGGAGGGAGGTGGTCTCTTGGCTAAGCCAGGCTCGGTCTTCGGGGGCTTTGCAGGTTGATACTAGTCCTTGCAGGCTGCGGGCGAGTGGACGTGCTGCGGGCTCTTGGTGTGCAATGCTGCTTGGTAGTGTTGTCTGCATTAGCTTGTGCTTCCCAGCGCTCGCAGAGTGCAGTACGGCAGCCCGAGCTCCATGTCACCAAGGCAGGATTGGAAGGGTGCCTCCAAAAGGGAAGGTTGTTCCCCTCTCACCAAGTGTGTCTGTGTATTAAAAGCCGAAAAGGCAGCTGGTCTCTGCTGCTGACATATCCAGCGTCTGCAGTGCAGCCACCGCGTCCTGCTCCACCGTGTCAACGTAAGGCTTAACGGGGCATCCTGGGGACAGCTGGCAAAGGAGATTTCCATGCAAAACCACTGGAGCTTGGGATTGTGGTTGCGTGGTTGAATGGGATGGAGAGGAGCTGCTGACCTGCGCTCGTGGCAGCTGGTGAAGTGGCGAGTGCCGGGGATTCTGCTGCTGTGATATGGATGCTGGGAGTATTTGTGTGGTGTGATCATGAGTTGGGAGGGGGGAAGGTTTTTATTTCCTTCCTGTGAGGTGTCAGAGTTTGGCCATGACTGGAAACAGTGCTGTACAGAGAGCACAGGTGGGGTCAGTGGTACTGAACATTTCTCAGGTGTTGGGTTAGTGTCTCTTGCTCACAGGCTCGATTAAGTTGCTTGCCAGGATGGAGGTTAGGAGTGGATTTTCCTACAGGTCCGACTGGCAGGGATGGGTGGGATCCTCTTTCTACTGCGCAGTGTGTGCGTGTGCAGTGTGTGCATGTGTGCAGCGTGACCTGCCCAGCCTCATCTCGCATCTCGTCCCAGAGTGGGGACTTCTGGCACTGGTGATGCCCTCAAGTGCTCGTCTTCCCTGGGCATTTTTCCCCCTATTTTACCTTTAGAGCTACCGCAAGTTTGCCAGTGGGAGTGGTGGGAGATGGAGGGTGGGGAATCTGTTTTCTGGGCTCTTTTGGACTAAGTTTCTTGAAAGGGAGGGATTTGACTTGGACTCCAGAGGTCCATTTCAGGTCTGTGACCAGCTATGCTTGCTTTGGTGTCTTCACTGCTTTTCAGCAATTTCTATTCAAGCAATCATCCAAGCTGGGTTTTGTTTGGGGTTTTTTAATTATTTTTTTTCCCTGGTGGCAGCAGGGAAGGAAGGGGACATTTCAGGCTTATATAGATGAGTGTCAGCAGTCAGATCATGTGGGCTGCAGGGAGCCATGGCAAGGTCCTGGTCTGTCTACTGACCTGAGATCGAACAGCCCATAGGCCTTTGCAGAAAGGCTACTAGTGTTGTCTCCCCTCTGCTTCTAGGTGAATCCCATCCTCGTAGCTAAATTTCTCTCCTATATTCTCTCTGCTTTCTAGAGGCAGAGCCTGGGGCATCATCACACTCCACATAGCTTCAGCTGCCTTCCTGTTTTTGTTTTTGCCAGAGTTAGTTTGCTCCTAATGTGCATCTGGGTTTATGCAGATTTGGAGGTGGGGGCGGGGGGGGCAATGATTTATAGCGAGGGAGAGGTGTAAGATATAACTCTTGCTGCTCCCCAAATCCCTTAGCATTGTGTTCCCATTAGATGTGCTGCTTCCTCTCTCGCTGCTCCCCACCTCCCTTTCCACCCTGGGGAATGTCCTCTCCAGATGTGAGTGGTGATGTGGGCTGGGACAAAACCTGGAGGTGGGGTGAGGACATGTGTGCAGGAGGTTGCATGCAGTGCTGCGTTGTGACAGGGAGCAGGGGGTCTCCTGGGGTCTCCCTGCTTCTAAAATGCTGCTGTTTTGCTGCACCCACTCACTGCAACAGTCCAGAAGGGAAACTGGGTCGGGCTGGGCATTGGGAGCAGGACAAAATGGGCAGAGAGCATGGTGCAGGAAGGATGGAGTGAAAGGGCAGAGCTGCTTGCTGTCGGCTTGGCGCAGGGGGGAGCGACCAGCCTGGCCACGGCCCCAGGCTGCCCTTTTCCATCCACTCAGCATGGGTGCAGTGCTGGCCACTGCAGCACTAGCCACTGTCTGCCCCCGTGATGGGCAGGAGCTGCAGCTCCATTCCCTCGGCATGGGCTTCTCCACAGGGCATGATCAGGGTATTTTTACGTTTTGCTTCTCCTGCAAGCGCTTTGTATATTGGCTCAAGGGCTGAGGGTGTGAGGGCAGCCCCAAGGCCATCGCTGCTGGGTGCCTACGACACCGTCTTCATCATCCTCGTCAGAGCTGTCTTAGTTGACATCTCCTTTGCTGATCTGGAGGACGGAGTAAACAGCATGTTAATGGCTCTCCCAGATGATGATAAAACAGGTCTGTGCCTGCTGAAGGGGACGCAGAAAAATGACACAAAGGGAATTAGTGAGGTCAGGAAGATGGGCAGAAAATAACGTTGTGAGATTCTTCTCAGGAGGAATGTGAGCTCTGCATCTGGGGGCAGTGTAATCCCAAACACGCGGTCCAAGGACCTGGTGAGGAGTGGGGAGAGAACGGCACACGTAATGAGGCCGACGTGTGACGGTAGATGGCATGTCAGACGTGGGCCTGCAGCGTGATGGGGCCAGCAGTGGAGACATCCTGATGGCAGCCCGCCTGTGCAGCCAGCCGGGCACCAGCCCCGCGGGAAGGTGGTGCTTGGCACAGCACCATCGGCCCAGCGCGGGGTAGGCGGGAGGTGGCTCTCAGCGTGGATCCACACGGAACGACCCTGGGGCGAGGGTTAAGTGCCAGAGATGCGTGGCTTGGCTAATTGGTGGTTTGAGTGAGAGGACGGGACAGTAATCTACTCAGGTGAAAGGTGCCCGAGAGGCATCGCTGTGAGCGGTGCAGACCAGAGGGGTCACAGGGAGAGAGGGGGGCAGGTTGGGAAGGGAAAACACTGTCTCCAGGGCAAAACTTCCCCACAGATTGGTCTCTTAGAGTGGGGATGTGTCCCCAGAAGGAGATTTTTGGGTGCCTGTTTATTTGGGACACCGAAAGTGAAAAGGTGGTGTTGAAAGCAAGCCTATGTATTCTCTGAGGAGCAATGGGGTGAGACTGAGGCCATCAGCAGCACTAACCTCTGGGTCTGAGTCGCCCCCACATAATTAAGGCCAGGTAGTGATTTTCCACTGGGAAACTTCCTTTGCCTCTGTGCCTCCTCAGTCCAAAGGGACCATGTTGCTCCTGTTCCTTCTCTCAGTGTTTACCCTCCCCCCATCTCTCCAGCAACATCTTTACAGGTCTCCACATCTTCAGGCTTGGCCAAAGGCTTTGAAGCAGCGTAAGCTAATCCCTGCTTTGCTGTGCCAGGGTTGGGGACCAGAGGCATGGCCAGGAGGGGGCTATCCCAGCCATGCAAGAGGGAGGCCATCTGGCAGACACCAGCTGTGATAAGGGTGGGAGAGTCCAGGAGACTGGGGCCTGCTCAGCTGCAGGCTGCTGGCTGGTTGAAGACAGGGTATTGGTGAGGCTTTAGGACAGATCATTTGCTTATCTTTATTTCATCCTGTGCTGACCACACTGCTCCTTCCCCTGCTCGGCAGGATGGGGGAATTTCTTCTGCTCCCTGTCTCAAGCAGGAGGAGGGGTCCAAAATCACCATGGTGGGAAGTGGGAGGCTGTCGAGCTCCTGAGCAAAGCTGGCAGAGGTTAACGACACGTGTGGAGATAAGGCACAGCCGTCACTCAGCGTGCAGCTGGAAGGTAACAGGTCGAGGGGATTTGACCAGGCAGGGCAGACCCTGACTCTGGTGCAGGCCATGGATGGCGTGTTTCAGGGGTGTGCAAGGGACGCCAGCACCTGCGAGTGATGGATTTGAATGCTTTCTGCTGGGTTCTGCCACGTCCCCTTGCATCAGGAGGTGCTGAGATGACGGGGATGTCAAAGCTCCTCCTTCAAATTAGCTGCCAATAAAAAGTGACCCTGTGCCTTACTGATACTGAAACACCTCTGCGCACATACAGGCGGACGAGGACAGGCGCTGCCTCACATGAACAGGCAGATAAACATGCCGATGCCAGATGAACATGAACACAGAGGGAGCCGTGTGCCGCTAATTATATTGTACCACCGCAACTGCTCAGCATGTGAAACCTGTGTGACTAACACATCCCCACAGCCAGACGCACGCCTCAGAGGGAACCGGCGCTTGCCATTTATAGCAGCAAACAAACACGGGCTCACAACTGTGTACAACACACCACCCCGGGAGGCACAGGCGCACACGCATCTACCCAACGGGCTCACCCGCACTCATTCCTAAATATGGCAGGCAGACATCCTCAAGTAATTCTGGGTTGGTGGGAAGCCGGCAGCAGGAGCTGGGCCCCAGGATGCTCTCCAACCTTCATTTTTATCCCTGCTCCACGAGGGTGTCGTAGGGTGTTAGCTGGACAGCGCCTGCCGTGCTTCCTGCTGCTCCCGAGGAACAGGTGACTGATGGCAGTGGATGGTCTGTACAGGACTTTTGTTCCCTCAGTATGGGAGATGCTCTCTACACGTAAGGCTGCTCTTCAAGGAAATACTCCATGCTTTCACCTCAGCTGCGGGATTTGGTGTTGCCTGTGCGAACAGTGTGCAGGGAGGCTTGGCCCCGGGGATGGCGTGGGCCTGAGAAGGATATGGGGTGAAGGGTGGTGGTGGGGAAGGTGAGCTCTCTGGATACTCCCACGCAGGAGGGGAGACATCCTGCTGGGCTCTGCGTGGGTCGCCTCTAGCACTGGGATGGTACTCTGAGGACCTCTGTCCCATATCTCCCTCTCCTGTCTGTTTGCAAAAGGCTCTTTCTCTGGCAAGATGGAGTAGTATCCCCTACCCCATCTGCACGCTAGAGGTTTTCAGGAAAGGCCTGCACGAGCATTGTAAAGGTCCCGTTGGCCCTTCCTCGCCCACAGCCCCAGAC
Source organism: Eurypyga helias (assembly GCF_000690775.1). Classification (NCBI taxonomy): domain Eukaryota; kingdom Metazoa; phylum Chordata; class Aves; order Eurypygiformes; family Eurypygidae; genus Eurypyga; species Eurypyga helias. The sequence goes on from NW_010260064.1 coordinate 8,518, forward strand.
TCAGCAGAGACCTCTCTGAGCAGTGCATGCCAGGAGGTGACATCGGCCTCTGGGGACAGACACCCCAATCTGATGCACTTCCCCTGAGTCGTGACATCTCTTTTTCCTCCCAAGCAATCTCCCCTGCTCATTAAGTCTGCCACTTCCCTCAGAGCATCCTTATTCCTTATTCCCCAGAGGATTCCAGCAGGACTAGGTGCTTTCTCCCAAGCATGGAAGGGCTGTGCCAGATGCTGGCAGCTTCACCCGTGCCTGCCAAGCCAGTGGGCTCCCTGCCAGCACCCGCGTCTGGTTCAGGTGTGCGTGCCAGATGCAGGACCAGCGGGAGCTTGGCTAGGGATGGCAGTGGTTCTAAATGACCCTTGAGGATGGGTAGTGGGAGAAGCAGTGCACACTTAAGACCTGGCTCCAGGAAAGGCTTTGGTGCAGGCTGTGCAAGGAGAGGAGCTGGAGGAGCTGCCAGCCCACAGATACCTTCC
>NW_010260064.1:9027-72156 GCF_000690775.1 Eurypyga helias
CGGAGAGGAGAGTGCAGTGGGTGTAGCATTGCTCCTCCAGCCCTACGTGGGTGTTGCAGGGAAATACCTTCATGTGTTCGGGGGTATTTGGCTGGAAGAGTCGGGGGTGAGGAGGATTTGACTTCTGTTGATGGGTCTGGCCTGCCACCAACTCCTGGGGATAGGCTTGGCTGAGCAAAAGGTTGAGCGGGAAGAACGTGCATCTGGCCACCCCGAGACCATCTAATGGTCCTTTGTACTGCTCTTGGGCAGCGCTTGCACAAGGAGGAGGTTAAGAGTTGTCCCAAAGGCGAGTTCTGGAGTTGTCTGGTCTTACTAGTGCTGACTTTTAGCTGGGTATGAACCCTCCCTGTGGATACACGTTTTCTTGTGCATGCAGATGTGTGCCTGTGCCAAACTCATTCCACTTGGTCATTTTGAGATAAACAGGGCCTCTCCGGGATTGAAATGTTGTAGCAGGCTTGCTCCAACCTAGTTACACAGCAATACAACAGCATGGGAAGGCCAAGAGTTGCAGTCCCTAGGAAAATGTCAGCGGTACATGAGTTGCAGCCTAGCCAAAATAGTGGAAATACCCGATTCCAACCTCTACGTCTGAGTTGGCAGTGGTGGGGACCCTGCATCTGTCTCTGGCAGGAAAACCGCTCCCTTCCCCCGTGAAGCTGAGACAGGTCTGACTGAATAAAGAGCTCGGAAGTGCCCTGCTGCTTGGGGTTCCCCTCTCCTTCTTTGACACAGCCTGTTAATCCTGCTTCATGTAGGAAATGTGTCCTGATCACAGCCTGGGGGCTGGTTTGGGTGCTGGAGTAGGATTTAATCTCAAGAAGGGGAGGGGCAGCTGTCATTCATGGCCTGTATTTATCTTCAGGGCTCCCAAAGGGATTCACCTGGCTCTGTGTCTGAACGACCTCTAACGAGTCACTCCAGGCTGCACAAACTGGAGCGATAAACTGCCCATGACGCAGCCACTGCCCGGTTCTGCACGTGTGTTTGCCATGGGCAGAGCTGCATCCCAGAGTCCCAGCTGCATCTGCCAGGGGCGAGATGGAGAAGAGTCCCCGGATGTTTGCTTGGAGGGAAAGCAGAGAAATGCTGATGAAGTTGTTTCTCCCATTCCCTTGCTCAGTTGTATTGCTAATTATGAAGCTTTCTGCGTCAGGGTTTGGAATTGTCATGCCCTCGTCAGCGTGGATGCTCTGAGCACAGTAATAAGTCATTCCTCCTGGCTGTCCCTGCTAACCTTTCTCCTCTGTGTTGTTAATGGGAAAGAAACTGGGCTCAGCCACAGCATGTTAATAGCCTGCAAGGGAGCCAGCTCAGAGCAGGCAGTGGGGAGCTGGTGGGAGTAGGGATCAGAAAACCTAGAACAAGGAGTTGCATAGGTGCTCAGAGTTAAAAACCCTGGTGAAAGAGAAGACAGAGGTGCTGGATGGTGGGAAGGATTTGCTGCCACTTTTGCCACAAGGGTTAAAAAATTACAAACAGCATTCCAAAACCACTCAGGAGACAGGATACCTGTTTCCTTCCAATAGCTGCAGGCCTTTGGGGTAATGAATTCGAAGAGTCTCTGTGCTATCCCCTAAGGGATACTGTGTCTGCTTTCTAAACCTCTGTGCTTGCTGCTCTTTGTACTGACAAATACCAAGCCTCAAAGAACAAGCAGAGCTTTGGATCAAAGTGTGGTGGAAGCAGGGGCTGGGAGAACAGGATGGGTAGGCAGAGCTTGCAGGGGCTTAACTTGGAATGATGGGGGACTGCAGCCCAAGGTGGAAAGGTTGGTTGGACCTGGCAGATGAGTTCTACGGAGAGCGCTGGAGATCATGGATCCAGCAGTGTGGGCTCCAAAGGGGTCTCGGGCTGGAACATCAAGGGTGCAGCATGCCAGGGCTGAGCAGTGTCAGCTGTGATGTGTGGGCTGGTTGCATGGGAGTTGGACTAGGTGACCTTTAAAGGTCCCTTCCAACCCAAAACTGTTCTGTTCTATGACTGTGTGAGCCCGAGTGTTTGGGAGGATAACCTATGGCCAGGGTGCCTGGAGATGAGGTTTGTGCCGTGGTGGCAGACACATCCTTTCCTGCTGCTGATCGGCCCTTTCTGTGTTGCAGTGTGTCTGAGGGCTCTTGTGTTGCGTTTAGACAGCTGGTAGCATGGGCACTCCAGACGCTCAAGCATGCAAGGTGAAGAGAGGAAAGCAGCCCCTCAGGCCACCATCGGGCAGTCCTTGGGCAAAGTCTCTTTCCTGAGAGCGTCACTGCTAACACCCCTCCAAAGCCAGGCTTTGGTTTTATTTCATTCCCCTCATTTTGACAAGCCACTGCCACTGCGCTACTTAATGGACAAGGGTTGGCTTTGGGTTTCCTACAAGAACAAGTCCGCTGTACGTGCACCCAGCCAGCAAAGTGATGTGTTTAACGAAGCATGGTGCTCTGCACTACCTGGGTCCCACTGAGTGTGAGACCTGCTCTGCTCTTTCTACAGCCCCCTGCACTCTGACAATTCCACTTAGTGGGGCAACTTTTGCAACCTGTCTTCGCGGTGCTCGCACTGCCCCAGCAAAGCAGAGCTCCACAGGCTCCAGTAAAGGGTGCTTAATATTTAACCCCGCTCCTAGTTTGCGTTAAAGCTCCCTGTTGGAAGGCGTGACTGTTCTGTACGGGTTTGACACGCGTTTGCCAGTGTTGGTCTGCAGGAGCTTGCCCAACAAGTGACAGGGTGTGAGGCCAGCCCAGCGTGCCCTGGGGTGGGAGAGGGCACACCTGGGGCAGCAGAGCTGAATGCAGGGCTGGCAGGACCGCATATGGGACTGCGAGGGCAGGGTGGCTGTGGTGTGTTGGGATGGGTCCATGCCTCTCTGAAGCACAGTGCTCCGTTAGGATGCCCAGGCTGGCTCTGGGAGAGTTGGCACCAGCACCTGAGATGGTGCAGCACCGTGCCAGGGTGTCTCAGGGCTACAGGGGTGATTTAAATAGTCAGTCGTGGAGAGGACTATCCAGAAGAGTCTTGCTGGGGAAAGGGACTGGCAGGAGAGAGTTTTGCTTAAAGTTGCTTCAGCACTGAGCGTGACCGCGATTTGTTATTTGTCAGCTGTCAGTCCCACAGCTCTCCCCTGCTCCGAACTCGCTGGGAGAGCACGGGTGTGTTGGGCTCTGGCTGCTGATTCCTCATGTGGGTTCCATTTCTCTTTCTCCCTCCTCTCCAGGGGTTCTCGCTTGCGGCTGGCATGGCAGAGTACGTCCCCCAGCCTCCCTCCACCTGGCCCGCGGGCCCGCAGCCCCCTCACACCTCTGCCATCTGCCCACTGGAGCCCGTGGATCTGGGGGTCTCGGAGCAGCCAACGCCGCCGGAGCAGCCGCCATCTTCCCTGGAGCTGGGTGAGGACGAGGAAGTCACCTCCCCGCCGGATCCTGATGTCCCCTACCCCGACTTGGCCCCGGTTGTTTTCTTCTGCTTGAAGCAGACCACCAGCCCACGGAACTGGTGCATCAAAATGGTGTGCAACCCATATCCTTTCCAAGCTGCCCCTTCTCCCTCCCCACCTCTCACTCCCTCCTGCCCCATCTCTCCCTCTCCTGCCCTCCCAGGGTGCCTGGCAGGTAAGGAATGACATTTCCTACATATTTAATGACCGGCTTTGTTCCTTGCTTGGTTTAAGCAGAAGCTCAGCTGTTTTAGTGTGTGATCAAAAGAAGCTGATTATGAAAGAGGGGACTTCAGAGAGAGCTGCTGACAGCCCCAGCCATAGGGGGCTGGGGGAGGGGAGAGCAGAGGGGTGAGGAGAGGTATTTTGGAAAGGCCTGTTCTTCCCTCTTTCCTGCTCCCTTTTAGCCTCTGCCCTGGGACAGAGCAGGAGCTGCTAGCCCAGGAGCTTGTCGGCAGGCTGCCATGAATGGCAGAGGTGTCTCCTCCCGCTGAGCGTACAGACTCTCATGAGTGCTCATCTTGCCCTCGGTGAGGGAAGCCCCACTCCAGAACCTTGGCTGCAGGGATACCTAGGTGACCCCTTGCCATTCTGCAGGGACACATCACTGTCCTGCCAATGATGTCTGGGCAGGATTGAATGGGAAAATCTGTTCAGAGTTTGACACTGAGCCTCAAATGCCTGGGGGGAGCCCTCCAGGACGTGAACGTGACCTTCTCTTGCATGGGAGGTCAGCAATCACACGTGTGTAACCAGTCACGCTCAGTGCCGTGATTGCCAGGAGGCTCCTACAGCCCACCCATGCAAACGATGACCACCTGCACAGCTCATTAGCACAGGGGCTTCTGGAAAATGACTGGCCTCTGTGGCTCTGAGCTTGATGCCATATAAAAACAAGTGGAGAGGATTTATTCTTCTTTGGACTGTGGGACCCTGCAGGGGGGAGGAAGTGGAAGAGGTGATGGATCACCAAAGAGGTTGGTCTGAAGTTTTACTTGAACCTTTTTCTGGTCAAAATCTCAAGTGACGGATGACACTTTCTACCTGGAAGTTTCTTAGTTCCTAGTTAGATGGGTATTATCTCTAAGGATTCTTGTTATGATTTTGATGCATTAGCTTTTAGATTAAATCTGAGTGTCTGGGCACACAGCAGAGACTCACAAAATGTTTCTGAGAGCCTTTTCAGCTTCAAGAACCAAACCCTGTGTGAAGTCCTGAGGTGCTGTCAGCAATAACAGATGACATTAGATGGCTGATGAATCTGGAGATTTGTTCCCATTTCAAATGTAGGAAAAGGTTTGGGTTTCAGATTTGAGCTCATCTTAAAGTTCAGAAGCTCTTAAAAGGGTGTCGCGGTCTCAAGCACAGGTTATGACTGAGAACTTGTTAGATTTTCTGCTTTCCTTTCTACTGGCTGCTCCTTAAAATTTTAAAACTTTGTATTGAATTATGCATTGCTTTTCAATCACTGTGTGTCTGTGCTGGTTATTATGTCCTGTGAATCTTGTCCCAGCATGTGGTGGGCTCAAAGCACGGAAGGTTCGTGTCTCGGTGCAAAGGCTGCATTCCGAAAATGAGAGAAGAGTAATACTGTGGGGTTGGGATGACGATTTGCTCTTGAATGGGGGAAGAAGATCGTGGGTGGAAGAAAAGAGCATGTCCCTGGTTTTGGCTAAAAAGTCAGTCAAAACAGTCCAGTTTGGTAGATAGCTCTAATACCTTAAACTTCTTGCAGTGTTATTCAGCCCGTTTGGCACTGCATGTCTATCTCTGTGTTTAAATGTTGATTTTGATTTAACCCTTAGACATGCATGGTATTTGACTTGGAGAAGGACTTTTTTCCGAGTAGAAGCTATGGAAGGAAGGAGAAGGCCTCATGTAATCACATGTTGATGACGTTACACCTGGTTACATGTGACGCAGGGGGTGAAGGACAGTGGTGGGGCTGCTGGAAGCCTTTGAAAAGGGTTATTTCAGACCTGTGGTTTCAGCTCAGCTGTGTGAATTTAAGAGATCATTTGAAAAGCAGAGTGAGTGGGGAGAATTTAGTTCCTCTGATTCCCCCTCACCCCTGAGGTCCTGATTTTGAATGGGTCATACAGTAAGTAGTTCCTATAACTTTTCAAATGAGGGATTGGTTTTGCACCCTGAAGGTTTCTTACAGATAATCGTATGGGTTTTGGCATAACACTTTTTTTTTTGATAGCACCATTGAAATGATACAGTTCCATGGCCTGGCGGCAGATCACTCACCATGGTGTCATCCCTGGCTGGGAATAAGCCCCTTTGTAAGCAATGCTTCTATGAAAGTCAAATCAGGTCTTCCAAGAATTTATACGCTTGCCTGCTTTTTCCCTGCCTGAAGCTTTTTTGTCCCTGTTACATTGGGCTGTTGGGTCTCCAGTGCACTAGTGCCAAGTGGGGGCAGGCTGAGTCACTGTCATAGGGCAACACCTGACCTTTCCTGAACATTCAGCAAAAAAGATGGGGCATTAATTAAAAGCCTGTTAATCTTCTCATTGCATTTCTACTAGGCCAGAGCTTCATGACCGTTGTTACAGAAGTACTGTCAATGGAAGCTCTGATTGTTAAGGAGTGTGTAGCAGTTTTTATAAGCACAAGGTCATTAACCACCAAATTTCAATTTAGGTAATTGCATTCTACCTACTTAAATCCCCCTCCCCTGAAGATTATTTTTCCTTCCATGAGCAGTCCTGCAATTTTGTTATGTGCTATTAAACAACTGCCACATTGCTTTGCTGCAGTGCAGTAAGAGGAGAAAGAACCACTTATATTCCTGCTTTAAATTCACTTCTGGATGCAGGCTAGTGTATAAATATCTGATGCTGTTATTGCATATGTTGTAGACCCTAGCTCCCTTTTAAGATGGGCACTAGGTTCTGCATGAAACTTTTGGTGTTTGTCCATAAAGGGAGTATTTACTGTGCTTTTTGCCACTGCTGTATGGTGCAAAGTGGCCTGATGCTTTGAAGTTGGGCGATTACACGTTTCTGGGGTGTCTTTACATATAGTGTGAATGAATGCTTGGATTGCCCTAGCTTACTGGTGAGCAGATTTTTTTTAATGCTGATTAACCTCGTTAGATACAGGTAGCTGTTGTGTAATCAGCTGGGAATGCAGTGTGATGCACATCTGGAGCCTGGCCTGGCTCCTGGTAAGCGTGCCTGTCTGCAAGGAGTCTGACGTGAGGCAGCTCGTGAGCAACCTGCCTGGCCACCAAACACTTTGCTTAGGTTGATTTCTGGTTTCTGTTTCAAAAACAGGCACAAGGCTGGTCGTAGGGAGTTGCAGACCATGGGGGTGTTGCAGCTGCAGTGGTAACAATATTTGAGAGATAGTTATGAGCAAGGCTGTAAAATATATATATATATTTTCCTTTTATAAAACCAAACTCCATGTTAAATAGGATTTCAAGTCAGGCTCAGAGGGGAAATAGGGTGAAAAGTGTGAAAACATGTTTCCAAAACAACTGTGTAGCATTCATCTTATGAATTTATAAAGTGTTTGGGACTAAATAAAGGCCGTGCCACATGGCGCCTTACAAATGGGTCCTGATGTACTTGCAAATTATGAGAAGATTATGAGCGATACGCCTGGATGTCTTCACTGCTGTTTGACTCCTTGGGGCTCCATGAAGACGTCACACTTCGTCCATCCCTAGGGTCAAGCACGATAGATTTGGTTTGTCCTTTGAGCCTTTCACTAAAAGAAACCCTTTCCAGGAGGCCTGGACCTCCCTTTGCTGTCGTGTCTGTAATATTGACGTGACAGGGAGAGCAGGAGTGAAGTGTGCCATTAAAAAAAATCAATGCTAGAACTGTAGCAGTAACGAGAGAGGCTCTGCAGTTCACTGCTCTGTCATTTTCTTGCTTTTTGTTACACACCAGCCCCCTTCCCTCCTTCCTAAAGTGTGTTGGCCATTTGGACTTCTGTTTTGCTCTCCAGCAGCCAAGTGTTGTGTTTCCAGTTGATTTCAGTAGTGTAGGAGCAGCATGTCAGGTCCCAGGTGTGCAAAAGCTTATATAAGCACTGAATTTTTAGTACCGGGAGCTGTGTTTTATAGGGTATAGAGCAGGGTGGCTTCTTGAAGCTGGTATAACTGCTTGTGTGTACTGGGGAGCTGGCTTGCAGCTCATTAGCCTTGAAGATCCACCAAGCAGGGGCTTTGCCATCCTACCTGTCCCTAAAGGTCCTACCATGCTTCTGGAGGTACCTTTCCTGTAACTTGTATTGGCCTGGGCCACGTGCTTGGCGCAGGAGGAAACAGGACTGGTCTTGGGTATACTGGTGGAGAACTGGGAAAACCTACAGATTTATTCCCCACCTCCTCCCTGCCTGGTGCCACACGTATCGTTTACATACGAGCCAACAGAGTCTAGTGTGGTTGCTGATGACGATAGCAGTGTTTCATGCTGGCACTGCCCTATGGGAATGGAGAATCAAATGCTGGGGGAGTAAAGAAAATGACGTGCCTGTAGATTGGTAACTGGTACTTCCCTTGGTGACACTGAGCAGGTGACACCATGGTGCGTGGGGACCCTGTGCTGCCAAACCCAACACTTGTCTCCGGTGAGACGTGACCGACAAGTTTTTTTTTGCTCGTTAATAAGCTTTGAGTGAATAGGTGTGTTACGTATCACACCCTGGTCAAACACCAGTTTGGGCACCTTATTTTGTGTGAGTGAAATTCTGCAGTGTGGTGTACATGTTTCTGCCTTAACCTGCTGCCTTGGGTACTGTTAAATCCTGGGCGCAGTCTTCATAACAACTAGATGTAGCTAATTAATAAGCAAACACAAGCTGCAAATTTATTGCAAGTCTTGTAATAGTTGATGTCTGTCTTAAGGCCTGAGCTTCTGTAATCCTCTGATTAGATTTACTTTTTATTTATTTATATGTGTATGTATATATAAATAAAGGTTTCTGCCTCTCTAGCAGGTAGAGAAAAGCTTGGAAATATGACCAGAAGGTATAATAATACATCAAAAATTGAGCGGCTTATGAATTTTAAGCAGGATTCATCATTCTTGAGGACCTAGGGATCATGGCTTTCCACTCTTGGGGTCAGCAGTATCAGCTTTTATGTGCATACCCGGGAAACACTAAAATGCATGTGTTATTCCTGCTTCCCCATTTTAAAGACAGATCTCTCCTGTCTCTCTTTGCAAATCTAGCTCGGAAGACAGGTGAGGTCTGGCACTTGTTTGAGGCATTGTGATAGCTTTGTATCATCTTGAGTAGCCAGGCAGATGTTGCTGCTGTGCCCTTAGGAGTGGGTTGATTTCTGTTGATTACACAGCTCAGTAGACCTTCCAGCCAACAGATACTGCTGTATACCCAAGATCCAACAAGTGCAAGGCAACTTCTTCCTGTAAGAGCTTGTCTAACCTCTCTGCACTCAGCGGCATGCTAAATCAGCTTTGTGGTCACTCCTGTTGCATGGGAAAGTGAGCTGATCCACAGCTGTCCGGTGGACACGCGGCGCACCTCTGGGTACGTGCCAAATACTTTCCAAGCTTTAAAAGGGGGCAAGCCTGCTTTGGATCTTGCCAAGCTCTCTACTGGTGGAATGAAGTTTGCTATTAGCAAATAAGGGGGACTTTTAATAAGCAAATTGTCCATAAACCTGATTAATATTTGAAGGCAGTGCATGCACTGGGCCAGCATGGCCATGTCCCCAGGACCACTCTCTCCTCAACTACTCTCGTAAACAATATGAGCTTTAAAAGCAGCTGTTTCCTATGTTTGTGAACTGACCCTTAATTTCCCTGTTAATTCTCCTCCTGGGAGGCTGGCTGGGCTTCACCCTGTCTAACTCTGTCTGAAGAGCAGGCATCCAGGCTCTTTCCGTAGGTACTTGACAGACTGCCATCTGTAGCGGGAAATTTGGCGTGCTTAACCCCTCCCTTCAGAGGGTGAGGTTGCTCCCTGGAGGTGCCTATTTTTCCCCCTTTACAGGAGAGGGAGTTTTGTGGATAGTGGGCTGCAGGGGTTGCTGGCTAACATCCTGGGCTGCCTTTCAGGTTGCTATGCTGTTTGGCTCCCCAGGTGCTATGGAGGGAGGCAAAGAGGAAGCCAGGGAGCAGGTTTAGCTTTGAAAATGGTGCAGCCTGAACAATGAAGTGTTTCCATGATGAAATATTGAGCATCTTATTTTTGCGGGAGGAGGGGAGGGCACGCTGTCTACCTGGATTGGGGAAAAAGTAGTTCTGTAAATTCCAGCTTCTTTCCTGGGATAGAAACCCTGTTTCCCCCTTGTGCTTGTAGGCAGATGACAGGAGGAGTATGATAGTGCTCAGGACCTCCGCAAGTACTTGGGAAGGAAGGTGCCTCTGCAAAATGAGTGACAAGGGAGTGTCGTTAGTATGGGCTGTTGGATGTGCAAGTTTATGATGGGAGGTTTAGAGGGATCATTTGCACAGTCAGACGTGGTGTAAATGGAATTTAAACTCGTGCGTCGTCATTAGGTAACACACAAGGGATGGATATGTTTGAAGGGGATTTGCATGCTCGCAAGCTGTAAGAAATTGGCTGGGCTCTGTGTGTGTGAGATGTACGCAATTCCAGGCAAGTGGGCAGATGTAAAGGGATGAGGTCTAAATTTGGCTGGCTTGCAAGCTGGCCCTATGTATCTAAGCACAAACGCTGAGATGGGATATTTCCCTGCCTCCCATCCTTTGACCTTATGCTCTGGGGGTTTTTATAGTGAAGAGTCAAAGACCATGCTTTGGAAATGAAGCAGGGCAACGGCACCAGCAAAGCCAGAGCTCTGATGGAAAGTTTAAAGTCCATAGGGCCTAGAAAAATCAGAAATAAGGCTGAAGAAATTCTTAGTGTATACACAGTGTCTTCATGCAAAGCTTTGAGCGTTCTTCCTGTTACTGAAGGATAGATTCCTACTGTTGGAGGAAGGGCTAAATCCAAAATACCGAGAAGAGACCGTGGTTTCGGAGAGGGGTTTTCGTTTGCTGTGTGTATGTTGTACTGGTGTTTCCTCAGTACGTGCCAAAAGCAATAAAAGACCTGCTAATGCTCCCTGCCTTGGTGCTTCCAGAAAGTGGGGCTAGGACTCCTGCTGCAACAGCTTTTTACAAGGTATTTCTATGTGGTCCCTGGATTTCTGGCCAATGAATTTGGAAGGTGTGGGGAAGCAGGTGGGAGAGAGTAGAGGATGAAAGGCTCATCCTTGTCTGGTGTAAATCAGTGTTGTTCTGCTATACCTAGTGACTGTTTGCATCAGCTCTTCAGGCTAGGATGGGAAGGTTGGTGTTGTCACATAGGACAGTGTGGTTTGTGCCAGCCTGGGGGGTACCTGGTAGTGCCAGGCCAGAGGAGAGGGGTGATGTGCTCAGCCGAATGGGAGGATGGTAGCAGTGCCTCCTTTGGGGGACCTCCCCTTCGCTCTGCAAAGTGCATTGCTGAGCCGAAACAAATGCTTGACAAACCCTTCTGGAGCATATTGTGTTTATTCACTGGAATATATTTTGCCTTGGAGATGAGAACCATTTATTCTCTGAAAAATGGTCAGTTTGCCTTTTTCAGCCTTTGTGAACACTGGAGCAAGGCGTGCGAGGGAGCCGGAGGGGGCTCTTGGAGAAATAGAAAGGGCAATAAAAATACTCATTTTGAGTTAAGACCTATAAAATACTCTGACCAGACCTCTAATTGCATGTTCTGTCATAACAATGTGAATTAAATAATGCAATTAACCACTAACAAATTGACCAGCTGCCTATTTGAGGACTTGACACTCTTTGGAGCAAGGCGTGCGAGGGAGCCGGAGGGGGCTCTTGGAGAAATAGAAAGGGCAATAAAAATACTCATTTTGAGTTAAGACCTATAAAATACTCTGACCAGACCTCTAATTGCATGTTCTGTCATAACAATGTGAATTAAATAATGCAATTAACCACTAACAAATTGACCAGCTGCCTATTTGAGGACTTGACACTCTTTTCTTTAGGCCTGCAGCCAGCGGAATTTGCTCGGTATTGTGGGCATAACACTTGACAGGAGCTGCCTCAGGTGAGGAATGGTTAAGAGCTGCAGCTCTTCTGCACCAAATGGCCTGCAGCTGGTCCCAGGATGGTTGAGAGGAAAGACAGTGTGAAAAACGTGGCCCATTGCAGACCTGTGGAGAGGAGCAATGAGCCTGCCAAGCTGTCAGCCTCTAAGCTGGGAAGATCTTTATAGTCCTAGGGAGGCACTGCCTTTGGAAGGTGGAGGTGTAGGAGGGCTACAGCCTGGTGTAAGATGGACCAGGCTCAAGCTTGCACCTGCTTCTGTCCCAGGCTTACTTTGGCCATTGATTGTGGTTGGCCCAGCACACGTTGGCCAGCCCCTTCCCCGAGTTCCCCGTGTATCTCCATGTGCTTCACTGGCACAGGGTGAAGGAGGTCCTGTTTGGAGTGTGCTTCTCTGAAACGTGGTTTGTGGCCTCTTGCTGGTGGGGTCAGTGGGAGGAGGGCTGAGCAGCGGCAGGAAGTGCCACCAGGCTGGGCTGGCTGATCAAAGGGACAGATCCAGTTGGTGGATTGGGTTTGTCCTGCTCTTGGTTGCTGCTGCTACTTGGGCCATGGGTTCATGCTGTGCTGCCCCTGTCAGGGATGGAATGCTGCTGGCTTTGCTATGCTGCTGGCTTTGCTGCCCTGCCGGCTCCGCTGGGGAAATGAGCAGGGACCATCTCAGGGGAAAAGCTTCGGAGGAGGGGACAGGCTAGCCAAGGGGGACGTTGTTTATTCTGGCTGGAGAGGACATCTGAGTTGTGACCAGCAGCCAGGGAAGGAGGCTGAGATGAACAAGGGAGGCAGGTAAGACTGCAGCTGGACTTGCGAAGAGATGAAGTGTGAATATGAAGATGTAAGACAAAGAGATGGGGAGTGATAAGTGGAGGTTATCTAGGTTGGGAACAGCTACTCTGGCACCATGATGCAAATCCCTGCTGAGCAAGGCAGGCATCTCAACAAACCCTTGTAATCAATGGCATCAAAGGCAGACCATAGATCTGAGAGAGTCAGCAAGAGCGCTTGATCTTCACTGACTGCCATCAGGGACTGTGAAGAGGAGGAGGTGGTGTCATGGTCATGGAACCCTCCTGCTAGAAGACCTGCTTAGGCATTTGGATGGGTTAGCTGGTCGGGGGGCTGGAGTTGGAGTGCAGTGGCTGTAACAAGCAGCTTTGGCCTGCCCAGCCCTGACTGTGAGGTCAGCCAGTGGGGATGGAGAGCTTAGCCTGACCTTCCTGCCTAGGGTGCCCATGCCTGCCTCCCTTTTTCTCCAGTTTGCTCCCTGCCTGTTGCGTCAGTGCAGATGAAGGGAGGGGAGCAGCTCCCTGGGTGGGATGGGGGCTGCGCAGAGCTGTGACGTGGGCCATTTACACTTACGTACTGCAAGTTATCTAGGAGGAAAGAGAAATCTGTCCTTGCTTATGATGCAAACCCAGACTCTTTGCTTATCCTTGCTTCCTTTAGTTTTCTCTCCCCCGGTCTCCCCTCATCATCGCCTACTGTGCTTAAGTCTATAAAAGCTGCCGTTGCTCCCCCTCCTCAAGTGTGACTCGGAGCTGCTGAATCCCCGCAACTCCTCCAGCAGCCCCTCCTGTGACTAGCCACCCTGTCTCTCCCCTCTCCTGTCTCCATCTGTGTCAGTCTGTCATTTTTCCCCTCTCTCTATTTTTTTTCCTTCCCTCGCTGTCATTCCCGGGTTTCACTGTTAGCAGCCTGTCGCTGTTGATTGCTGCCGTGCTCTAATAGGCTCTTGCTGTAGAGTGCTCTTCTTAGCCAGGAGGGTGGACAACAGGCTTCCTGGGGGGAATGGTTGGGAGCTGAAGGGAAGGCCTGAAGGTAGGATTTAAGCAGGAAGAATAACTCATTGGCTTAGGTAGAAGCAGGGAAGAGGCCCGGGCTCTGCAGAGATGTGTAGAGCTTAGCTGAGAAGAGTGGGTTTCCCCTGTCTGCAGGTTACCTGCAGTGGAGGGTCAGTATACAGCTGTGGGAGGGCAGAGTGGGGGGATGGAGTGAGGAATCAAGGGTGAGGAGTGAGGGTGATGGGAAATGAGGTGATTTTGGTGAGAGGCAAGGCTGGATGGATAGAAGGGTAGTGATATCTGAAGCGGTGACCTAAGCTTGGTGGCTGTGCCATGATGGGATTGCTGCCTCTTCACCCTCCTCATCCTCACAGGGTGCTTCCATCCTCATCTGGAGCATAATTCCGTGCCCTAGGTCAGCACCTATCCTCACATGCCCTCCAATATGGAAGTGGCATCCCTGCCATCCCCATCCTGAGCTGTCAGTGTGTAGAAGTGCTGTGTGATCACAGTAGGACTGCGATGGGTGGCAGGTTCCAAGGGCTGTGCCTACCCTTGGAGCAGGGACAAGGCCCTGCTCTGTGGGGCAGAGTGCTAGCAGGTGTACACACCCTGGAACAGCTCTGATGGGGTTTGCTGCTGGAGCAGCCAGCCCTGGTCGCCTCTGGGAGGTAGCCAGCTCCATGCTAATCCCTGCTCACCAGAGCTGGCTCTGGTAGGCAGATGCAGATGTGAGCTCAGCACACTGGTGGCGAGCTGTGTAGCTGTGGTCTCCTGGCCCTGTGCCCCAGCTTGGAAGCTGGGCAAGGTGCTCAAGGGTTTGCTTACAAAAATTGCACCAACTGTGCTGTCTCAGCCTTTTTCCTGACCCCCAAATCTTTGAGAGCTATTTTATCTTTACTTTAATAACTTGGTTTTGTTTATCACTGCCTCCCTGGAGTAGCATAAATGCTGAAATACGACAAGGGCTTTCAGGTTACTTGTAGCTTGAAGTAACTGGATGTCTTGAGAGGCAGAGTGAACCAAATGTACCTCTTGTGGGATTTTGGCTCTTAAAGAGTCACGGATGAAAAGGGCTAACATCAGTACAAATTCATCCAGGAGGAAGCTGTTGAATCCAGTGCTTGTAGTGTTAGCTATGAGATTTGCCTCAACAGGCAAGAAGCGAAGGGATGGAAAGAAAACACATGGTAAAATATTAAACTCCCTGTTGAAACAGGCAGTTTGTAGCAAACAGCAGCTGTTCTCTTTCATGGCATGGAAGAGGCAGGAGCTCAATATTTGAGGGCAGAGAAATATTTTCTTCCACGTAGAGGTTGATAGTTTCTCGAGCTTGAGATCCAAAATCTCTGCTTGCCTTCCAAGCCCTACTTGTTATTTTGGGAGCACACTAAAACACCATGAAGGGTGTACTTGGCAAATCTGCCTTGCCCCATCCTTCACACACCCCAAAAGGATGTTTCCTACATTTACCTGTATCTTGCTTCTCAGTCAAGAACTTGGTACTGTAGTGCGGCAATAAGTCCCCCTGTGAATACAGTGTCCTCGCTTTCTACAAAATATGTTATAGATCACTTACCAGCCAGCTAGCAGGCATTGTTAATAAGCACTGTGACAAATAATTAAGAGAAAACATATTTTAGAAAAGTGTACTTTGTAATGTGCTACAATTATGTCATTGTCTTTGTTCAAGTATTTAGCAATTTGTGATGTAATTTTTGCTGTGAGTAAGTCTTCTGGTTTTATGGGTGAATCTGGCAGCCTCTGTCCATATGTGCGATTCAGGCCAGGCCTTGAAGTGTTTCTGTCTTAAGTGAATTATATTAATAAAGACACGCTCATGGCAGTGCAACAGTAATAATATATTGCCTTTGTGGTGCCGCCTGATGTTCAGCGCCTCTGGCCAACTGTGATATTTCCTAATGAAGGATATTATTTTTTTCCTCAAGGCAATTTTTTTGCTTGCTTCCCCCCCCCCCCCACACCCCACACGCCCTTTTCTTTCTTCCCCCCCCCCCCCCACCCCACCCCGTGGCTCCTTTCTGATTCACTTCGTTGATGGAGTAGGATCCTTCCCTGCTTTGGAGTTTATTTCTCTCTCCTCCATACTTGTTGACCCTCTGTTTAGTAGCCTCTGTGCTGGCAACTGCTTTTGTCTTCCTACCTGGACCCTTCTTTGGAAAGGGGATTTCAGTGACTGGAGGGGGCCCTAGATGGCCACTTGCTTTATACAGGAAAAGCCTTTGGAGGCAGCATTCTTCTGTTTCCTTGTAGCACTTTATTAATCCTATGCTACAGCCTCCTGGTTTCTATATCTTATGGGTTGGCCCTGTCTTTCCCTGTATGGATGATCTCCTGGTAATACACTGTTTCTTCCTTGCTGGGTGCTGAGTAACGTTTTTCCTTCATCTCCTGCCTGGTGGGATCTCTGAAGTCCCACGGTTCATACAAGGGCTGTGCACAGAAGTGGAACCAAAGAAATGGAAGATGTAGTTCTCATTGTTACTATGAGGTGGTAATGTGGTTTTCTAAAGCTGCCTGACTTTTCCTGTTGTAACAATCTTTTTGTCCCTTAATGAAATTTTAATTTGAGGTCTGGGAGACAGGCACCAGGCCAAAAACCTGGGAAGGATACTGAAATGGGAGACCAAGAAGCCCAGGAGGAAAAGCAGTCAGGCAGACAGCAGAGGTGGAAAGCTTATCCACCAGATGTCCCTCTCTTGTGGTGGGCAGATAGGGGAGCTGTGGCATGAGCAACCTGGAGAAGGGGACTGGATGGGCTGGGCAAGGTTAACAGGGAATGTGGGGCAGGTAACCAGGCTGGGGAAGGTGAAGGTGAGGATCTGAACGGGAAACAGCTGGCTGAGAAGGCAAAGGCTGGGGCAGGGAGCTCAAGCAGATGTGGGCTGGCAGGGCTGGAGGGCTCAGCCTGCAGTGAGAAGAGGTGGAGTGGGAGCATCCCATGTGGGGTTAAGTAATGTCCCTGCCCCAGAGCCTACACACTTTGCAAAAAAAGCGGCCAGCAAACTTCTGTAAGGCCCATTGGCTAAAAAGTGTCCCATCCCTGTCTTTACCAAAATGTCATCCCCTTCCTGTGGATGCAGGGATCCTGTGGAAAAACTGCATGAATATGCAATGGAAGGTTGTGTTTGAAAGGCAGTGTGGAGAGGGGGGAAACTGAGGTTCCACATTCATCCTTAATTCTGTCTTAATCTTTCAGAAGCAAACTTCTGTAAGGCCCATTGGCTAAAAAGTGTCCCATCCCTGTCTTTACCAAAATGTCATCCCCTTCCTGTGGATGCAGGGATCCTGTGGAAAAACTGCATGAATATGCAATGGAAGGTTGTGTTTGAAAGGCAGTGTGGAGAGGGGGGAAACTGAGGTTCCACATTCATCCTTAATTCTGTCTTAATCTTTCAGATTGAGTCCTATCAAAACAGTCCCTCCTGAGCATATCCAAAGCATGTTGCTTTCCTCATGGCAGCTGCTAATCTGTCTCCATTTGGATAGGTTATTTACAGGATGAGGAAAGAGGTCTGAGAGGCTGCCCTGCTGCCCAGGGTGAACGCAGTGTTTGAGCATCGAGCAACAAGTGCTGGTCAAAAAACCTCTCACGTGCTTCTGCACAGACAAAACCTTTTTTCTGCAACTGTAGAAATTCTGCTTTTCTACAATAAAAAGGAGTAGACATACCTGCTATGGAAGTTTCAACTCAAGCTGCCAGTTAGATGAAGTTCTAAGCAAATGAGACTGACTGTTGGAAAGGAGAAGAGTTTGGGGTAGAATTAATTAAATCCAGTGTTATCAGTGTAGCTGCATACAGCCTTCTACCATGTAGTTCAGCTCTCACTGAAGCCTCAGATTTCCCCTCCAATACAATAATAAACTATTAAAGTAGGTACTTTAAAAAACTCTTCCTCCTCCAGAGAACCATAACCCGGGTGCTTTTTTTTTTTTCCCCCCCTCAAAGCACAAAATTAATTGCATCCCTTCACAGTATCTTTGAGGTGCTGTTATTTCTTTAAAATGCATTTCCAGCATATTGTGATATGTCACACATCCTTTAAATATCCAATAGCTTTTTAACTTTTAAAAATCTATTTCACACTTAGTGGCATGCCTGTAATGCATTTTTCTGGAATGTGTGGCAGATGTCTGGGGAAACTGTGTTTTGTCCCATATGGGGGTTATTTTACTGAAAAATGAAATAGAATTGGCACTTCATTTGATTTCCCTGAGCTGTCGCATCGGGGATTCTCTGGCTGGGTGTGAGACATGAATCCAGATCATAGGTAGACTGCAGAAGGAGAAATATGCTGCCTTCCCTGGGTGAAGGGGAACTTCCCATGGAAGAACATCCTCCGAGGGCTGCAAGGGGCAGGGAGAACAGGCTGGGGAGGTCTGCTCTAGGATATTCTGCTCCATGGGACTTTCCAGCATACTCTGGAGATACGGAAGTAGCAATAAATGTGTACTTGGACCTTCCTCAATGAGGAGGAAGAAGGTGGCAGCTTTGAGGATACTCAAACCTTCAGGGAACTCCCAACTTTTGTGACCCAAGTTCCTGAGGTGGGAACGAAGCTAGGAATTCAGGGATGAGTATTGCTGAATTTGACTCCAATGAGGAGTAATAAATACCAGGGCTGCAGTCATTTTGGATGTGTCAGGCCACAACTGTGTGGCTGTGGCTTAGGGACAGAAGGAAATCTGTCATCGCTGTGTTGGCCAACAATACCTGTGTTTGCAGGGGCCTGATCATGTTTGTTTTGACTCCTCTTCCTCTCTACCCTGTCTGAATGTGGCCTTGTGTCCCCTTGTCCTTGTGCTGTGGTGAATTGTGTCCTTGTATTTTCTTTTTCCTATTCCCCGTAGACAGGGGGACACTGAGCACTGTGTTTGGGGCAAGCCCTTCTGTCATTTCCCCTGGAATGTCAGAGGGAGAGGCAGGGGAAGAAGATAGAGCAAAGGAACTGCGGCAAGCCCCTGAAGCTACTGCCTGTGCCAGCATCTCGCCTTTGCTGAGACAAACGTAGTGGAGATAAATACCAGGTGTCTCTGGAAGAGTAGTTAAGCATGCCGACAGTCCCTGTTTTGTCACGTTGGGATAGCGGAGTCTTTCTTCCAGCTTCACATTTCAAAAGATTGCCTGGGCACTTGGCCCACCCCTCTTCTTGTTCTCAACCTGGGAGATGCGTTCCTAAGTTTCTAGGCAATAAAAATGCCCAAGGCTTATTTGGCTGCGGTAGCCCTCACTGCTGGTATGTGTGAGCACGATGTGCTGCTGTTGAGGGGTTTCTGGCAGAGCTTCCAAGAGATGGAAGAGTGTATCCCTGGCAGAAGCTTTTGCTCAGGGCATTGCAGTGGGGAAAGCAGGAAGGGGCTGAAATGATGCGAGATGCGAGGGACTGGGTGGCTGAATGACCACAGGACAGAGGGTGTCCATTGTCCCACCTGAGGGATATAAAGGTGTCAGACAGCTTGAGCAGGAGAGAGCAATGTGATCATTTCCTTCCCTGGCCACTTGACTTCTCTGGGTACTACTTGAGTGCGATTAAGCAGATTAGTGTCATGCACTTGAGACTTTGTCTTGTACCGATGGCATTTCCCATTCTTGTTTGTGTGCGTGAAGGATTTCCTCATCCATCGCTGTGACACCTCTTCCCACCGGATACAAGATTATTCTGTTCTGATGATTAACATTTTCATGGGTCTCAGGCAGCTTTTCAGGAACACAAAGAGAAATTCCCAATGGAGAATCTGATACAAAGTCTTTACTTGCTGGATTTAATAGTTACACCTGGGATTATTTCATCCCACTGAATGACCTCTTTTGAGACCCTGCAGCTTCCCCCAAACCACACTGATGCTTTGTACTTACAGGCTTATCTCTCCAGCCCTTCCCCACCAACTGTGCTGCTTATGCTTATGCCCTTGGGCACTCAGCTACATGCTTGGGTTTGGAAATTGCACGGAGGCCTCAAATGAAGTGTCATGAGATTGTTACGTCTCAATCTTCTCCCCCGCTCCATGCCTCAACATGTGCACGCTGGGATGCGGGCTGGGAGGTAACTCTTACAGAGCTAGCATGGGCCTCGGCACAAACATCTGCGTGCCAGCAGCTGTCAGACCATAAAAACGCACCACAGATGGGGCAGAAGAATGTATAGGACCTTGTTACTGCCATCTATACATTACTTTTATGTTATTAACGCTACATTGATGATACACACACAATAAATAGGTGACTAATAGTGATACAATTACTACACAATACATCACCTAAATGAGTTCTTTATTACTCTCATTTATATGCATCTGTATAAGTTGGAGGTGTACTCACCATTCTCTTGCCATCCCTGAAAGATAAAGGAGGATTAGAAGACATTTGCGTTGATGAGGCTTAGGTAAATATTTGACCTATTGGCAAGTTTCTCCGCAATTATCCCAAGGAGAGGCTTGCTGTACCTTCCCATGTGCATCTGGCTGTATGATGCCAGAGGGGTGCAGGGAAAAGGGAGGCCTTTCCGCTGGGGTTAAAACTCCTGAGTGGACCAAAAAGCTGTTGACTGGAAGGTGGTGATTTAACCTTGGTGTTACTGTTCAAGGTATAGGGGGAGATTGTGGAGCTATGATGGAAAAATAGGTGGTCATCGTGCAGGAAATGAAGTGGGCTGCTGTATTTTGGGCCAGCTGGAGGCCACTGATGGGGAGGGTAGTGACTGAAGTGCATCACACAGTTAAAATCAGGTGGCTCAGGTGCGTTATGATCCCAGCATAAACCACCAGTGCTGAGGAACTGTGTGTTGATAGTGGAAGTGAAGCCCTCCCAGCCCTTCCTGTTCTCTGGCATATCCAGGGATGTGAGTGGTGATTTGGTTGAAAAGCTAGATGAGCTACAGGGCTGGAGTTCATACTCAGGAAATGATCTGTGGGCTGGTGCTGGAAAGGACCCATTTTGGCAGAGGTGGGCATGGTGCTGCCCTGCCTGCCAGCTGCATGCAAGGTGGGATGAGCATCAGGGACATTGGGCTCGGTGCAAGTAAGTGCTCAAGTATTTATGAGCCCTATCTACTGGGGCTAATAAATTGGCACCACTCCATTGACTCCCAGAGAGCTCTGCTTGTTAACCCCAGTTCAGCGCCTCGTGGGTTTCTCAAACTGGGGTGTAAATCTTGCAAAAAGGGAACAAGCTCTTGCAAGACTTTGGCCACCTTTCCTGTTTTGGTCAGGCCGAATATACCATAAAGAACAGCCTTTGTCTGTGCTGTTTTCGTGCTTCTGTTCAAAGCCGGCACTCACTGAAACAAAATGAGATCTGAGCTGGCAAGTTGGGTTTGAGTATCAGCTTCGCTTGGTTTGCGCTTTGTTCAGATTAATTCTCCTTTCCCCAAAATGCTCATACCTCCCACTGCATCCCCCAGACAGGGAGGCAGCTGTTGAGTTGTCATTTCTCTGCATTCATGAAGGCCCAGTGGGAAGAGGAGACAAAGCTGAACACCTTCTGCCTTCTCCTCTGACTGCAGGCAGGCAGCTGAGCTCCCGGAGGAGCCTGTGCCGAGCTGCTGCCTGTGATTTGGTGGTGCTTCGCTCCAGGGATGCTCTTGCGGCAGGTGTTGCTGGAGAGGAAGGAGGGGGAAGCTCCCAGAGAAGAGGGGATAGCAAACCCAAGTGTTGTGGAGGTTCTCAGTTTAGATGCTTCACTGGTCCTATGTATCTGTCCATCTGAGGGAGAACCACTAGACAGGATCTTCTGGGATAGCCAGACAGGCTGGAACATGGAGAAGGTGCAGGAAGGGGGACCTGGGGAATAAGATGAGGCAGTGCATTAGTGTTTCTAGGAGCTGGCAAGTCTTTAAACCTGATGTGTTGCCATGGAGTGTGCCTGGCAGCGAAGCTCCCTTGTTGCTTCCCTAATCCCATTCAGACAAAGAATGGTGAGGAGATTAAACACAAGGCAGAGAAGGCACTCTGTTTCCCACTGTAGCATGCTCTCCTTGGCCCTCGCACTCTCCGCCGCCTGGGCATCTCTACAGCTTATTCGCCCACACGGGCTGGGTGAAACAGCCTTTCTGGTACCTGCTACCCAAGGCAAAACGTGTTGCTTTCCCATGTTATCGAGAGCACCTGCCACAGCTTCTGCACAAACAACAAAGCAGGGAGGGAGAAGGGACTTCGATTGAAGCCAGGAGTGTGGGTGCAGGACTGGAGGCAGCAGAACTAATGGCAATATTCCCACTAAGGTAAACAGGAGCAGAACTGGGTTGGTGGAGGTCTGGTGTTACTTGATGTACTCAGTAACAACTTAAGAGGAAGCTAATAGTGCCAAAATGTAAATTTCAAAACATCCTGACTGCAGATTGTTATAGGTAACATGACCTGAAGAGATCAGTAGCAAGGAAAGGACATGAGGTAATACCTGAACCCTGTCCTTGCCTAGTTCTTCTCTTGACTCTTCTATAAACTCTTCTCACCACCATCCCTCTCACTGCCTTGTTGACCCATCTGTCTTTGAATCTCCTATCTGTTGGTGCCCTTGCTGGCCCTGACTCAGCCCCTCAGCTGGGTAAGCCGCCTTCTCCCCTGTTGCAGGGTGTTGGGAACCAGCTCTGTCAGATCTCACTGACCTCCTCACCCCTGGCCCCTCAACGTTTTGCTCACCCCAGTCCTCTGGTTGTGGACCAGTGTCTCTACTTACTACATGCCATGGCCTTTTTGTCTCTAGCAGCTGTTGTGGTACAGGAGCCCCTGCATAGCAAGGATGGCCCTTACTCCTTTGTGCCTACAGTAATCTTCCATCTGCAGAATCACTTCCTTTTTTTCACTCCCTTTGTTTGACAGGGAGATAGCTGACCCACTATTCCCTCAGCATGTGATATGGGGGGAATAGTCTCTAAGGAACAAGTGAGGGGGTTGGTGGAAATAGAGGGAGAAGACCCTGCTGCTGCTTCTCTGTGGGGGAGACCATGCTGTGGTTCATGAGCAGTTTGGGTGAGGTGGGGTCCCTTCAGTGCGATGGAGCTGCCACAGGGGCTCCTGAGTGAGCCAAACCCCTGCTCCAGGAGGGAGCAGCTCCAAAGGGCTGGAGAAATGAGCCTGTTTCTGAGAGTGCAGCGTGCTGAGTCTTCGCTTTAATAAGCAGTTGCTTCTCCATGGAGAGGTTCCCTGTCCTGTGCCAAGTCCCCTTTCCAGGCCTGACAAATACTTCTGGTTTAGCCAGAGGCACTTGAGTGAAAAGAAACTTTTCCCTTTTGTGCTTGTAGGGCTCAGTGCAAACACCCTTCGCTTGGGAAAACCAGGGCTCAAGTGCTGCTACAGGTGACTTGCCCCAGTGGAGCCCTCCTTGGAGAGCCCTGCCACCCTTTTGCCCCAGGCTGTCCTCCCCTTTGATTACTGTCCCTGTGTGGCTTTGCTAACGGGTCTCCCTCCTGCACAGCAAGCTGCCAGGCTTCTCGTGCCCATCCTGGATTGCTGATGGATTAACGGGTGTCTGAAGTGCCGGTTGTTAATCCTGACCTCGGGCAATGTCTCATTGAGAATGAAAATAAAACAGAAAATTGATAGAAGAGGAAATGAAGAGGCTGATGGCTGAAGAGAAGGGAATTGGGGAGGAAGAAATTCCACTTGGGTCATGGTTTCTCTAGAGGCAGAGGGGAGAAGTGGAAAAATGGAAGGATTAAAAGGGTGGGCGAGGAGAAGAAGGTAGAGAGGTGGAATGAGAGGAAAGAGAGTCTAAGGAGCCCTTGCCTAGGCGGGCCATGGGCCTGCTGAAGTTGTGTCAGGGCCAGACTGAAGGAGGTGGGGAGAGGAGGACTGCAAGTCTGAAGGCTGCATGAAATATTTAAGATGCTCCATCAAGCTAACTTCTCAGTGGTGAGATGCTGGGCAGGGGGAAAGCAAGAAATATTTGGCTGATAATGAGAAGCTTAAATATATATATTCTGACAACATGCAGCTCCTTTCCATCTTGCTTCTTACCTCGTTCTGTTCTGTACAAGTGACGTGCTGTCTAATTATGCTGGACACAAGGACAGGGTTCTTCATTCTCTGAGGTTTCGGTTTGCTCTTGCTTTACTCTTCCTCACTTTCTTCCTCTTTTCCCCATCCCCCAAACTGACAGTCTCCATCAGACAATCATCAGCTTCAGGCTAGCTGGGTCTTGCTCCTCTCTTCCTACTGCTGGGGTAGGATACAGCTCTGTTCCCTTTTGGGCACAAGTGTACCTCCTTCACCCCCACTTTGCAGCAGCTGGGGACACCAGATGGGGAGTCACCTCCTCAAGCTGTTTCCTTCCCTCCACCTTGTGCCGGGTCCCTTTGACTGTGTGGTCTTGGGAGTGGGATGACTTGAACCCTACCCAGTACAGTGAAGCCTTGAGCTCAGCTGAGGTGATGCAGGAGCAGAATTTGGTTGCAAACGTTATCCACAAGGATTTTTCTGACTTTATCCCACTTTGGTTGGCAGAGCCAAAACTTGAAATAATGGATGTCAGTGAACGCCTGGGGATCCAGAACCAGAAAGCTCAACTTTGCTCGTGAGGTGTTGGACCAGTGTGTACTGTACTCATGTGT
Source organism: Eurypyga helias (assembly GCF_000690775.1). Taxonomy (NCBI): domain Eukaryota; kingdom Metazoa; phylum Chordata; class Aves; order Eurypygiformes; family Eurypygidae; genus Eurypyga; species Eurypyga helias. The sequence continues at coordinate 32,840 of NW_010260064.1, forward strand.
GATAGCATCACTCTTTGTTTCTCCCTCTTCCCTTCTCTCCACGCGAGCAGCAGAGAGGTGTTGCTTTCAGGCTGCGTGTGTGTAATCACCATGACCTAGATTGAGAGCTAAATCTAGAAGGAGGGGAAAACTATGCCCGTTAAGTTAAAAAATACAATAAATGACTACACTCCAGTGTTAAATTCACTTAGTAATTTAGATCAGGTTTTGGTTAGGGTTGAAAAAAAACCCCACCAACACCTAAGTGTGTGCACACAAAAAAACCAAAACAAAACCCACCACCCAAACCACTGTTTTTAAATGCAGAAAACAATCCAGACTTACTTCTGAATATTTCAGCTCTGGAGACCTTATTTAGAAATGATAAGGTACTGCATCTTGCTTTTGTGATCTTCCTGTGCATGGTGAGTCGTGCCTGCTGTTCGCTCCCTCCCTGTGAACCACGCTTGATCTTTACTAAGATCAGTGGAATTGCCTGTTCTAAAATGCTGATTCAGCTGAGGTCTGCAGGTGACAGGTCAGCAAGTGCATGTTGGGCTTCTTTTGGAGGGGGGGTGGGAAGGAAGGAAGGATATGAAGTACATTTTGATACGGTTCACAAACCAAGTGAGCTGGGTCTCCAGCTCTTCTTGATTGCTCTGTCTGTCTGGCATTAGAAGACACCACAAGACACAGTTCAGTAGACAAATATTACTGTGTTTAAGGCAAAAAGTGCTCCAGGACTATACCAGCATGAGTTAATAAAAGTGAAGGAGTGAACAAAAAGTAAATGTTATCTCAGACGACAAAATAACAGGCTTTCATAATGAACTAGCATCCTTCCCTAGGATTGATGGCTTCCAATAAGCCTGAGCTGGTTTTTTTGCACCCTTTGGTAATCACAGCCAGAAAACATTCAGAAAATCCTTTGGGTTTTTGCACTCCATTTTTTTTTTTTTAATAGGATCCAATTTTAATACTGAAATGTCTGGTTAAGGCTGTTGATAAAACATCCGCGGTACAAGACAGCACCTTGGCATTGCAGTGGCTCAGGTAAGCACTGTGCTGATAGACCCAAGTCACTCCTGCTCCCTTGGGAGTGGGTTTTCTTGGCTGAGAGCTGATGTCTCTGATTCAGACAGGCCTGTCAGGGTGTGTGTGGGGGGGAGATGTGGAGGTGAGCTGTCGAAAAGACAAGTCTCTTCTCTAAGCGAGCTGTCTAGTTGCTGATGTCCAAGGCAGGTGGGCTGGGTGGCCCGTGGAGGTGCCCGTCCCCCATCAGTGACTAGAAAGGGAGCCTGATTTAGTAGCTCAGACTGCATCCTTACCTTCCCATGGGCTCCCTGCCTGCTGGCTGAAGTGGCACGAGGGGAATGTGAATCAGGGTGTGCGTGTGGGAGGTATCTGTCGTTACCCATGCTGAGCATGTGTCATTTGGCTGTCTCCCTCCTGCTTCCCAGCAGGTAGCTCTGCTCTTAGGGACTGCTAATAGTCACATTGCACCGGCACCCTGTCCTCGGATGGGGCTCTCCTCAGGGATCAGACTGGCATTTTGAGTGCTGGCAGTCGGGTGCTTTGTTCCCTGGTGCTGGTTCCCAGTAGGTGACGGGGCTGTCAGTGGAGCAACGTGTGTGTGTGTGAACATGCATCTGCTCCTCAGGCGTAGGGATGTGAGGAACTCTCTCTGACTCCAGAGCTCTTCCTGCCACTGCCTTTTCTCTGCCTTCGCTCCCCAGATCCTCTCTATTCTTTGCCTTGGCAGGAAGAGGTGTCCCAGTGTGCTCAAGGCTTGAAAAAACATGAGCAAAATTGGAAATGTTTCAGCTTTTTTGTACATGTTTCAATTTTTCCTTGCAGTTTACAGTGCTAGACACACTGGATCTTATTACATAAAGATGTTGTTTCTTGTCATTAATCCAAGGCACCGTGGCTGTTCTTGGCACTCTCCTTCTAATTTGCTGTTCTCCTTGGTGAGTAGCTATCTCATAGCACATACAGACTTGCTCTGTTTTAGCCCTATTCATAGCATTTGCTCCTTAACGTTAGAATCAAGGGAAGCGTCCTTTCCTGTTTTTTCTTTTCTTTTCCTCTCCTAAGTTTATTCATGGTATAAAAAAATAATTGGCTGGAGAACTAGAACTCTAGCCAAGACCTGGACTCCTCTTGCTGGGGAGCAAGAGTTTCCAGGCTTGCCCATTCAGTGCAGGCAAGAGTCGCTATGGCAAACTCTGTGTCCAGTGGAATTGGGCATTGGACCTATGGGCTCAGTTTTATCTGGAAATGCCACTTAAAAATGCTGTGAGGATGGCTTTCCCTAGCAAGAAAACAATTACCAGTACTCAGCTGTTAGTTCTCTTATGAGTACTACTAGAACTAGTATTCAAGGCCAGGCTGGCTCTGAGCAACCTGCCCTAGTGGAAGGTGTCCCTGCCCATGGCAGGGGGGTTGGAACTAGATAATAGTTAAGGTCCTTTCCAACCTAAACCCATTCTATGGTTCTATGAATACGTCAGTATTAATGTTTCAGCATTTCTCCCTTGTTGCCTACATCAGGATTCGGAAAGCATCATCATTGCAGCTTTTCTATGCACAAGCATGGTCTTTCGGTCAAGGACCTGGCTAGTGGATGAACTGCCCTGTAGCGAAAGTTAAAGGCTGAAATAATCCAAAATCTCCCCTTCCTTCCCTCTGAAGTTAACCTTAGAAATGTCACCGGAGTCCTCTCTATTTCTTACTCATCTGAAAATACAGATAACTGCACTCTGCTGCCTGTTGTGATGGCTAATCAAGGCCACCTTGAGTAACCGAAGAAGCTGGGACCTAGGACAGGATGGAAACATAAACTGTTGCCGACTCAAGTGCTCCACTGTTCAAAAGTGCAGATATGTTGGCCAGTGCCTTTCCTTATGTGTTCACGGGCTGTGTTTTTTCTTACCTGTCTCCTACCTCTGTCAGGTGCTCAAAGGATGGTGCTCACTTAATGAGCAGCCAGATTACACTTTGTTTTTCTGTGTTTGTTCAGTGCGTGGTTCTAGGCCTTATTGACAACGTGCTGTTTAAGTCCGGCTCTGAAGACAGGATTATTGATTTCCTCATAGTCTTTTTTATCACCGTAGTATCTGAGTGCTCATCCTTATAGAACCCAAGTGCTTCACAAACATTAATTTATCTTTACAACTCCCCTGGGAGGAAAGGGCTGCTCTTGGCTCCCTGCTTATGGAGAGGGGATGGCAGCGGGCACAGATTGAAATCAGAAGCATCCAGTAACTTTGAAATCCTAGTGAGAGTTACTTGGGACTAGTGTATGTCAGGGCCTGCAAAGTGTACCTCTTCTTATGTTCAATTTGGTGTCTTCAGATGCAGAAGTGAGCCACGAGTAGTCCTTCAAGCTGGACTTGGGATTTCTGATCTGTAGTGCACAATGAGACTAATAGAATTAGCCACCATCAGTTTAAAGTGACTTATTCTGCCTAGAGAGCAGAGCCTTGGGACAGACTTTCTGTGCTCAGCTGTCTTCTGACCCTATGGTGATAGCAGTAGCCCTCAGAGGAAAGTCCCTGTGGGCCACCACTGCAGTGGGTTACGAGATGGTGCAATTGCACTGTGCTCTCAGGAGACGATAGGATGTGCTCAGTGGGCTACTCTCTGTGTGCTGGCATGGAGAGTGACCATATGGGGAAGCTTCCTAATCGGATTTATTTTCCACCAAAAGCATAGAGGAATTTCACGTACCTTTGGTTCAGGCTTTTGGAGTAGATGGCTTGCCCTAAAAAGTTGGAAGAGGGTCTTCCCAAGATGCCATTCTCGTAGTACAGGCCATTCCTAGGGGAGCAAGGACTGAGGGTGGTCTGGGGGTCAGGATGCAGGTCCTGATGCTTCACACCACATGAGGATTATGCTGATGCTTTGCTCTAGGCGATGCCATGGCAGCTGTTCCCTCAGCTTGTGGTGGTATGTAGACCCTTGGCTGGGTAGCTCTTGCTGAGTTTCCGTGGGGCTGGGAGCTGCAGCCTCCCCAGGGACAGCTGTCAGTGGGATCTTGCCTTGGCACCTGGTGGGAGCATCTGTCTATTATTTGTTTTGGAGCCAAGCACCTGTGTTAAACTCATGCCAGTTTTTCAAGCAAGGGAATATGGGTACTGCTTTTCCTGTACTTGGGAAATACGAGACTATTCCTGTATGGGAAATATGGTTCCTTTGAGGGAACCCTGTTTTGGTTTATCTTCCTGTTTGAACTTCTGTCTGCTTTGTCTTGGGTATTTCAGGTAAATATTACTTATTTACTTTTTTGTACCCCTGTATTTTGATCTCCTCCAGGGAGCTTCTCATCACAACCATTTTTCAATAGAAAGTCTTTTTCAATTTCATGGAAGCTTGCCATGGAAAACATCTCATTTTCACAGAAGAGGATTATTTGGGGCAACAAGTGCAGGTCAGCTACAGGGTATGACATCAGCCAGACACCTTTTCTTACAATGTATTATAGCTGCCTGCCTGTTGGGATTTGCTGCTCCTTGTTGCCAAAATAGGTGCCCTGCTTTACAAAGGGGTGTAAACACGGAGCCCAGAGCAGAGAGAAAAGTTGGAACGCTGAGCAAATGGCTAAGAGCCCCACAGAGCAGCATTTTGGAATCCAAACAGTTCATCTTTTTTGCTGTAATAAATACTTTGATTTAATGCCAAAAAGTACATCTCTTCCTCTGGGGAGGTGAGGAAACATTTTCCTGACCTGCTACACTCCACAGTACGTAACTGCGTCACCGTTGCAGGGCTAGCAGCTTTACTTTTCAGCTTCCAGCTGTCACTGTTTGATATCAGCCATACTGGTTGACTGTCTAAATGATGGTTTTATATGTCATAGTAAAACTTTGGTTTATTTTGCCTCTCTCCCAGATGTATTTGCAAGTCTGTTGTTTGCTTGGATTTGGATAACTGATGTCTTGTGGGGAAAAAAGTCCTTGTTTGTCTACTTGTTGGCATCCGTGATAGGAAAACTAATCCTTCCATTGGTGTGTTTCTAGGATCCAGCAGAGATAGATGCGGCTTTTCATTGCCAATTTTAGCTTCTTTAGACATACATTTTTGCTGTCCAATGGGACGTCTGGTTCTCTGTGTACGTCTTGGTGGGAAGGTAAAAGGATGAAATTAGTGTGTTTTAGTGAGATTCTAAAATTTCCCACCTGAGAACTGGACTCTTGCGTTTCTATTTGCAGCAAACTATCTAGTCTGTTGGAGCTTTTCTCCCCACTGCAGAATTAAATCACTTGGTTACCTGCATTTTTCCAAGACAAGAACAACTGCTACGCATTTGAGCAACTGTCTTTTCTAGGTGCTGCTAGAGCAATCTGTCTTGCTCCATTTAACAGAACATTCCCCTCGCTGATATTTTTCCCTCAGTGGCCACTGCCATCCCAATTTGCTTCTGCTGCAAGCCATCTTTGTGAAACTGCTAATTGCAGCTTATGCAAAATTAGGCATCTCTTTGTCGTTCAACTTGAAATGCTGCACATTTGGATGTGGAGAGACAGCTGCTTTGCTAAGGCTATGACTGTACCATCACCGGGAGGCAGGCACGGATTCTGCGTGCCTGCATTCTGAACTGGCCCCGAATGAGTAAAGCCGGAGCGGTGCAGTTGCTGGTGGCACTGGAATAAAGCAGTAAATCGTGTTGAGGACACAGCACTGTGCTGGGCTTGGTGCTGTGCTGCTGTGGTCGCAGCTTCCCCCTGGTTCTGAGCACGACTGCGGTGTGGGCATCTCTTGCCAGGCACTGTGCAGGCCAGGGCAGGTTTTAGTCCTCCCAAAGCTGCAAAAACGTGCTTACTCAACTGCTGCCCGCTCTGAGAATTGTAACGTGCTCCTATTGCTCCACACAGGGATGACTGCCTTAAAATCCACCTGGGAGAAGGCAGGTGTGCAGTTCTTGCCCCTTTGCTACAGGGGTGCTGGTTTTCAAGACTTCTCACTGAAGCTGCATGAAGGAGAAACAGCTTTCATTAGAAACCCTGCTACCTGAAAGCAAGAGATTGCCAGTTGTGACACTCGCATGAGAGCTGCAAGTCCAAGTATGGCTGTGAAAGCAGGGAGAGGCTGCCCAGAGCAACCTCTGCGTTCTCCTGGGAGAAGCTGCTCCTGCGTGACCCGTGTATTCAGGGCCGTTGCTCTGAAGCAGTGCTGATATGGCTATGGGTGTGCTCAGTTCTTTTCTGAGTTTGTATCCCACCTGGAATTAAAGGACAATCTTTCCTATGTCCCCTGCACCTGTACAACGTAGTCATTTTTAGAAGTGCGAAGTGGATTTATTGAACTGCAGGTGAAACAACTCCATTATCTTTGCAGCTTTGGCATTGCATATTGCAGGCGAGGTGCTGCTCCGAAGCCCGCTCTGAAGAGGAGCCTGCAGCCATCTGTTTGATATTTATGAGATTGTAATTTTATATCAGGGAATTTATTATTCGGTATTAAAAGGTAGGCATAAAATAAACCAAGCTAAAGGGCATGCAACCTTTCAAAAGGTTTTCAGCCAGTTAAATCTTCTCTCTCTCCTATACAATGCTGTGTTTTAAAGGAAGATGATAAAACACCTGGACGTGGTTTCTGTTAGCTCTGTGTAGAAATTGCAATCCAAATGTGACTGGCTGCTGCTCTTGAGGGGGGCAAAATGCCTTCTGTACCTTTTTTTAACAAATAAATATGGCTGACATTGCAGCTGACTTATTTCAGCTGCAGTATAAAGTTGGCCTGTTGATGGGTGTGTTTGACTGTTCCAGTACCTTTCTGTACCCCTCAAACCAGCTGCTGGAGGCAAGCCACTTACTTTCCTTAACTGGTTTTACTGCTTAATAGCAGATTTGCAGTGGTTTCTGTTCAAGCTTTATAACACTCACAAATCTTTGTAGACCCCCTTAGGTTCTGATGTGGCTATTTCCTCCATAGCTTTTATTTTGTTCATTTCCTTTAAGCCACCTTCACTCCCCGAGTCAAATTCCCCATAAAAGCAGGCTGACCCAGGGCCTGGCTGTTGCTTGGCTCTGAGGTGGACGCTGGTGAAGAATCCTCTTCTGCAGTGTCTGCTTGGATTTCATTAGCAGCTTATGTGCATGTGCAGTAGTCCTTAGCTGGGCTCCTGAGATGAAGATGAGTTGTGATTTCTGTACAGTGATGAACTCTTTGCCCTACGGAGAAGAGCACTAACAAACGCCCGTACCATTTTCTAGATCAAGGTACTGATTGGATCTTTGCTCTGGCAGATAGGAAACGTATGCTGTAAGGTTTGGCATATAAATATGTGTCCATCTATATTGGATTTCTGTGCACACGCAGCCATGAAATATGATTGCTTTCATGTATACATGCATCTGCTGTACACAGATTTATCACGCGGAAGATGCATTTCTTCGTTTTGCTTTTGCATGGATGAACCAAGTCGTGATCAGCCCATAGCCCGTGGATTTTATATGTGGGTTACTTGAGCTGAACACAGCGCAAGGCTTGCATGTCCATATGTGAATATTACAACGCAAAAGCACGCTCCCAGGCGTGTTGAGGCTCTCTGAATGCAGTGAGACACGTGAACGTTGATCCAGCTCTTCCCAAAAATCGTTCCCCCTTGCAAGTGAAGTACACCTCTTGGGACCATAGGATTTTGCCACCCTATAGTTTGAAGATACATGGATAAGTGAAGTATGATAAGCCAAAGCCAGTGAAGTTTCTTACTGTGGCGGAATAAAATCTGTGACCCTTACCTCAAAAAGTGGGCTTGAGAGCGGTCTTAAAGATAGCCAGAAACTTGTCTTGGGAAACCAGTGTTATGGTTGGGTGGGTTGCTGAAAGCTGCTTCATCTCAGGAATCTTGGCTGTGGAACACAGATACTGTTCTCTACTACAATCATGCTTTTAATACACTTACTAGCTAATGCATGCATGTTCGCAGCGAAGCTTGTCTGTAGGGTGGTGCTCTTCACCACTCTTGTCAGGTTATTCATGGCAGAACCTTGCAGAAGTGGAATAACGCAGGGGAGAATTAGGCTCAGTTCTCTAATTGTTCCTTTAATGGCTTATCCTAATTAGAAAGGCATTATTTAATTATTAAAATGCACTATTTTGTAATTCTGTAATTGTAAGTGGTTAGTCTTTGCAAGAGCTGATGAGAACATTTAAAACTAGGTAGAGAGCTCTTGGACATCTGAACAATGTACATACTGTCACAATTTAGGCTTAAACCTTGTGGGTTTTTTGTCAAAATGCTTGCATGTACATACATATATAATCTCCAGTGTCTTTTACACAGATTCACAGAGCGGAAGGGGTTGAAAGGGACCTCTAGAGATCATCCAATCCAACCCCCCTGCCAGAGCAGGATCACCTAGAGCAGGTCACACAGGAACAAGTCCAGGCAGCTTTTGAAAGTCTCCAGAGAAGGAGACTCCACCACCTCTCTGGGCAGCTTGGTTTTCTTTTCAGCAGTGGGTTTTCTTGGACAGTGTTCACATGGCTTTATGTAAACCCCATGAATCTCTGGGTAGCCACACTTAACATGGCCTTTCAGTAACAGGCACAGACTCTGACTTTATGGGAAGCTTTCTCTACAGCTCTCCAGACTTTGTATGCTATTAGGGTTTCTGCATATTAGGAGAAACTATTTTTTAGCCCTCTTTCCTTAAGGAAAGAGCTTTGGTGTCTGGACCATCCATCTCTTGAACACCTTGGTCCTACTTCAGTCCCTTTTGGTAGGTCTCAAAGCAAAGCTTTGCAAGGTAGCAGCTGCATAGCCTTAAAAATGGCTAAAGGCCTCTGCAGCAGAAATCCTGCTGGTGCACTCCCCCTTATCGCCCATCAGGGACTCCAAGGGGCTGTTCAGCCTTGGGACACAGGCAGGCAGAGGAGACTCCACTCCTCCCAGAGCCCCTGCTTTGTGGCTCAGGAATCTGCTGCTTGTCTGCATTAATATTGGGCCCTGCCAGTGAAGGGAACTTCTCGCTCCTTGGTGGCCCATGTGGCTTGGAAGATGAACATTTGACCACAATGGAGATAAAAAGAAGAAAAAAAGAAAAACCAAAACAAAAACACCAAACCAAACAAAAAAATTAAAAACTTTTTTCCCTGATGATCTGCATCTGATAGCTGACCTCCAGCCTGAAGGTTGCTTCCACCTCCTCTTCCTCCTGCTTGGAGGCTGTTTTCCTGTCCCATCCGAATGACTCAGCAGTGATTACCCTCCATCGTAATGCAGCTCACGGCGGGAGGCCGACTTGACAGAGGAGCCCTGTGTGTCTGCAGGGCCTTGGAGACAGCCATGCCGTACCAGAAACACTTGCAGCCAGTCTCCTCCTGTCTGGCATTGCAGTGACGCAGCCTTTTAGCTACAATACGTTCATCTGCATGCGCTGTATGGGAAGTTGTCACTAAGCTGCTGTTGTGGGTTTTTTCTTTATGAGCAGGGTGGTAATAGTTGCCCTTGGATTTCAAGCCCTGAATAAGCAGCCTGCCTTGCCTTAGATTTCAGTGCATTTTCCTTAGCTATGCTATTTATTTTCTAGGATTACTGCTGCCTGGAGCACCAGTGCCTGGCATAAAAAGATAGAGCTCTGTCTCTGTTGTTCCGCTGTAGCTGCAAACCTGAAGCAGTTGGTACAGTGGTCACCACAGTTACCAAAAGACATGGATCACTGCCTCGGTGCTGCCCAAGGGTGTGAGAGGCTTCAGCTGTAGCTGCGATATAACTTGGAGAAAGCATTTCGTGTGTGTAAGCGCTGATGACATAATGGACCAAATGCTGAGTGTTTTCTGGCTCTTATTTTCTTGTTTGTGTAAGGCTGCAGTGGAGGCACCGGAGGATCTTGGCTGTGGCGGGGTCTGGAGTTGGCCCTTTGTACTTCTGGTCTGAAGATCTGTGCTGTTGCTTTGGTTTTCAGCATCTTGCAGCTCTAGGGATTTATTTGTCTTTATTTCAAATGATGACACCCAAAATAGCTGCTTCTGCTGTCTCAAGCCTAAATTTGCATTTCACAGAACTTGAAACAAGCGCTCTGGCTTGGGTTAAGGTTAAATCAGCTTCCCACACAAGTCTGACTTGCTCAGTCCTTTTGTATTCTGTGTCTGAGCCTAATCTTTTCACTAAAGAACCATATTTCCTCAGACTGACATATTTGGGCTTTAAGTCTGTCATATGCATCTCCTGATTCATCTTTCCATTGATGAAGAATAAAGAAGGAAGGTCCCACACTGGTAACTCTGTGCACGGAAGAGGCTCGTTGCCTCGGCATCTGTCTGTGCCCCGTGCCTTGTCTTCTGTCATCCTCCCTGTCATCTCCAGGCCCTGTGTGCCTGCTACGCTGGGAGCCTGCTGCAGGGAGAAATTGCATCGCCTGCCCTCCCAGCCTGTGGAGGAGCAGCCGCTCCCCTCCACCCTAATTTTGTATTGCTGTCTCAAATGCCATAGCAGCTGTGGTTCCCTTGGTGGTCTGCAGCGGGGGGAAGAAATCGTTCTGCTGCCTCTTTGCTTTGCCTGTGCAGCAATTGGCATAAAGGTCCTGGCCAGACCAGGGCGTATGAGCACTGCAGTTGTGCAGACAATTAGTCGTGCTAATGGCGTGGTCTCAGGCAGCAGAGGAAGGCTTTGGGGCTGGCTGGCTGGGCAGAGGAAGGCTTGCTTGTGAAGAGGAGGGTCCAGAAACAGCGAGTGTGTCCTGGGTGCCATCAGCACAGCTTTCTGCAGTAGGGGGGCAGCTGCCTTCTGACCTTGCGTGGGCTCCTGACTCGCAGGGACGGATGGCAGCCCAGGGCTGCAGGGAGGGTGTTGGTGTATTGATGCCAGATGGGACGGGGCTTCTCCAACCCCATGTCGTCTCTGCCCAGTCCTTGCCACTGGTCCATCGCTGGCTGTGAGTCTCTCCTTGCTGTCACCTCCCACCTTAGTGGCGTGCCACCACACCTCGCAGTGGCACCAAGTGTGACCTCCTGGTCTTGCCAGGTGCCATACAGTGGTGTTTAGGGGGACCTGCCTGAGGGGAGAAGAAAATAAGTGCCCTCCTCCTTATTCTTTCTGCACCCCCTTCACTTTACTTCATTTGTTTGCATTTTTCCCCTTTCAGGCTACCTTCCCCTCTTGAAAGAAGGGAAAAAATTGGCCCTGTAAAACCTTTGCTCATAATTGACAGAACTGCCTGGGCACGGGGACACAGAGAATGAGCCTGATTGAAGGGGGGCAAACAAATGCTGTTTCTGTTCACCTAAGAAACAATAGCATTCTTTTTTTCTTTTAGTAAGTCTATGTGTGAAATGAAAGGGGGAGAAGGCAAACCAGAGGAGTTTAAATTCTGCACCAGGGAAGATCTTGGTGTGTTCCAGTCCCTGTGCACGGTGTATAATTAAACCCAAAATAGAGCAGTGAACCGAGAGAGGGAGGTGGGCTACAGGACCAAGCAGGGAGGGGGCAGGGTTACTCACTTCAGAAGCACTATCCAAAAATAAGTCCCTATTTCCTTCTCCTGCTTTGTTTGACAAATGGGCTTGGTCTCATTTAATCCCATTTCTGGTTTTCTCTCTTTCCATCACCATCTGCCCTCGTTCTCTCTGCAACGTCACCATAACTATTGGGAGTGTGCTGGGCCACAGTGTCCTCAGCTGAGCCTGGATCTGCTGTGCTGGGCTGCCGTGGCAGTGCAGGAGACTGGTGGCTCTGTCTGGGGAGCACTGGGATCAGTGGGCTGCAGGAGCCCTGTATTTTGCTGTAGCTTTGTCTCTTCTAGTTAGCTCTGTATTTTTTTTTTTTTTTAAGACTGAAGCCTCTCTCTCTTGATCCAAATACATTTCAATATAACTTTTCTTTCATCCACTGTGCCCCCATGCCTATCCCCACCCTTATATACACTTCTTTTTTGCTTCTGTTGTCTTATTTAGCCTTGATTTCTCTTCTTGTTAATGCTTTTATTTTCTTTTGTTCTATTTGTGCATCTTCCTGTTGCTTCTCTCCCCAGCGCCCCCCCCCTGCTTTCGGTTCCTTTATTTTCTTCTCATTGCATTGTTCTCATTCCTAGGATTGCAGTGTCTGCCCTGGCATGTGTGGTGCTAGCCTGAAGCATGGGCCCAGGTGCCTTGCTTCACCAGGCATCTGCAGAGCAGGAGGTGCTTTCCTGATGTGTCAAAAGGTGAAATCCTTGTTCCATCACTAAAATCACAAGCAAATAGAAGGGAGGCATGAAACAAATAAAAGGTTGTTTTAGCAAATGCATATTGGGTAAGAAAACTATATCCCTGATTACTTCCTGTTCCCTTATCTTTTTCCTATACTATCATCTTATACTGATTTTCTTTTTTTCCTTCCATTGCTTTCCTTTCCCATTCAATTTTTCTAGGGCATCACACTTACAATATAGCCACAAGGTAAAGGCCAGCGGGCTTGTGAAGGAAACAGCTTTGCAAGAAAGTGAGATATTCAGGTTAATTGGATGCAATCAGGTCAAAATTGAGTTAATCTTTGAGTGGGTGGGTGTGTTAGCACCAGGCTGTGTATGTATGCCCAGTCTGGGGGCTGATCCAGGCATATTCGTTTCCAAGTTTGTGTGAATATGCACATTCCCTTGGAGACTGGGAGAGTGATGTGCATCTGGGGAAAACGACAGGAATACAAAAGTGACATCTCTTCATGTCACAGCAGTGAAACTTCTTCCTTCTCTGGCAAGAGAACAAGGCTGCAAAATCCTAGAATAAGGGTAGCGGTAGAGATATAACCTAATAAATGAGAGTGAAAGAGCAAATGGAGCATCCGTCCTCAGGAAAGGATGCTCTGTGTGGAGGGCAGAGGGACATTGCCTGTTTGAAGAATGAAAGGAGGGAAGATTCCCTTGGATATCTGTATTGTTTTTTTTTTTTTTTTTTTTTTTTTTTTTTTGGTGATTAAGGAGCAGGTTTAGTTTTTCAAAGCCATCCCATTTTACTCAGTTATTGAGATGTCCGCTGTACTTGAGTGCTTGGATGGGCTGGGAAGTTGAGGAACTGGGTGCTCTAGTTTTGGGTGTGTGTGTGTGGGGAAGTTGAATCCTTCAGACTTGATGGGACCTCAGGAGTCCAACCTCCTGCTCAAAGCAAGGTCAGCACTGACCTTGGGCCAGGCTGCTCAGGGCTTTGTTCAGCTGGGTTTTGATAACTTCCAAGGATGGAGCCTGCATCACCCCTCTGGGCAGTTTTTGCTATGGCTTCTCTATCTATGGAGGGAAAACTCTTTTTCAGGGCTGCTGTTTCTTGTTCTCCTGCCATGTACTGCAGTAAAGAGCCTGGCTCCATCTTTTATGTACTGGATGCAGGGCTATGAGCCCCCTCAAATCTTCTCTCGAGGCTGAACAAGGCCCAGTCCTTCAGCCTCTCCTTGCATGGCAACTGCTTCAGCCCCTGAGCATCTTGTTGGCCCTCTGTGAACCTAATCCATTTTATCAACATCTTCTTGCACTGACAGATCCAAAGCTGAGCCAAGGATCCGTATGTCATCTAGCGAGTGCTATATGAAGAGAAATAATCACTTACCTTAACCTACTGGATGCAGCCCTGTATGCTCTTAGCTGCCCATGCAGCTGGGGCAGAGTGTGGACTCCTGAACTTTTCTTTGATTTAAAGCATACTGTCTGATGTAGCCAACCATGGCATCTGAGTGGGGATCACCCTGGCTGACAGTTGATCGTTTCCCATCTTGGCCCTGAATGGAAGGGACATGGCTCAGTATCTCTGTTGTGAATTTGGCAGGTGGGAGAGGCAGTATTCCAGGGCTTTGGTAAAGGTGGAGCTGCTGATCTTGTCATCAGCAAAAGAAGAGAATTTGATAGTGAGTGGAAGCTATTGCAAAGGGATCTGCTGCTCTGGGAAGGACAAGCCTGCCTCTTTTAAGAAAAAGCCAAGCAAAATGACTTTTCATAATCATTCAGTTGGAAATAGTGAAGTTTTGGCATCTGTCACTTAGTAGCATTAACTCAGACCCATTGGAGGCAAAGCAACTTCGAGTTCCTATGGCCAGATACAGGGCTGAACGTGTGCCCCCAGGCACCACTAAAACACTGGAATCTCACTTAGGCCTGCGAGGTGACTGTCAGGTTGGCAGTCTTTCACGTGGGAGGCCAGTTTAAATAATTTCAGTCCTCCAGCAGTCTTGGGCTTCTCTGAGTGTGGTCAAGGGCAGAAAACATACCTGCGAAAGTGCTGCTGAAGCAACCTTTTTGGACTCTCCTGTGGACTTTAAATTCTGAATTCCAGTGTAGCGTGACAGACCTTTGTTGTCGTGCACACAATGGAAGCTTGTCTCCACGCGAGCAGATGCCCTCACTTGCATGGCCTGGGTGACCGCTGAGCTGCGGGGTCATGGAAGTACAACCTCCAGTAGCTCTTCAAAGGTTGTGTTACTTCCAGTGCTGGTCTTATACGACGATGCGATTATGGGCTAGAATTATTCACTTGTACATCTCTGCATGTAAGTAGCTGAAGTATGGTTTTAATGAATTAAGGGGCATTTCCTAAGCAGTTTGAATATTCAGAAATACAGTAGAAAATCAGCAGGAGGAGTAACAGACAATTTGTAGGGAGAAGCTATGTATAATTGCAAGCAGAGTACCCTTTCTTTTGAATTTGGTTATAAATCATTCATGATTAGGGTCTGTAGGAGGATACTAGAAAATGGAGATGTAGGAAATTTCTAGGAAGCTGGAAAAGAGTGCACTATCCTGTTGTAACCTGAAATGAATAAACCCCTAGCTTTAAAGCTCGGAGATAGGAGCTGCTGAAACTGTGCTCTGCCCACATTTGTGGGAATCTCCAATGGAGCCAAGGGCTCAGGGTTGTAACAAAGAGGAAAGACCCCAGTAATGAATTAAGCCAACTGATGGCCCATCAGTGTGCCTGTGCTCCACAAGATTTCCCACTTTGTGTTGGAGAGCAGGGCTGGTTTGATGGGACAGTTGCTGGGTAAGCTAGGGCTGTCTGATGTGGTTGGCTTGCTTCGGAGCTTCGAGTCTGTTCCATGCCTGTGCTGCGAAGCAAACACCCACCAGATACTTTAGGGCTGTGATGGCATTTGCTTTACAGAGGCTTCTAAGGCTGGCTGAGCGGGTGGTGAATTGCTTGTTGCAGAACTGTTTTGGTAGCACCTTCCAGACCCAGGAGCCCCGGTTCACCACCACTGAACATAGGGAGAGGAAGGTCTTGGAGGCAGAGCTATGGCTGCAGGGAATAAAGTGCTGCAGCATGAGACAGAGGGGAAGGGTGCTGGGTTCCCTCTGCCTTTGAGGGTCTCCTGCTCTTTTATCTGTTGATGCACGGTCTGGAGAGTTTCCCTTGATGCAGGAATGAGTTGACTGTGTCAGGATGGGAGCTGGCCTTTGCTCCTTGAGAAATGGGCCCCCAGTATTCTCTCTCCCCTCCTGGTAGGGCACTCAGGCCCTCGAGGAGGGTAGCAGAGCGTACAGGCAAACAGGTTTACTGACACTACACCAGCGAGGGACTCCGTGTACCTTTTTTCCTGTAGCTGTGTAAAGGCAGCCCACAGGCCCCTGGCAGAAACACTTTGAAACATCTTTATCTGTGGCGTGCTAAATGCTCGTGATTAGTTTTAATTCCAGCTATTTTCAGCGATTAAAGCACTGCTTTCCTTACATGGCCTCATGCTTTTAATTAGCCAAAGCAAACCCATGTGCTACAAAATCCTTTCCTTTGTCCAAATGGAAGAGAGTTTTATCATTTCTGCCACAGCTTCTTTTTCAGAAACACAAATCAGGAGCCAGTAGCTGGCAACCCCGATTGCTGCCAGGAGCCTGCGTGGCTGCAGGCTGTTTCCAGGCTGCAGGAAAAGAGGGTTGGGAGACCCTATTGCTGCGTGTGCCTGCTCCGCTTCTTGGTGAGCATCGCCTGGGACGGTGGTGACCGAGGACCTGTGATACCCATGTGCCATCTCCTCTGGGCTGCCTGCTGTCGGGTGGCATATGCAGTGCCACGAGGCTGTGCCCACCTCATTGCTCTGTTCCGGGTTCCTTTGCAGACCCCCCACTCGTTGTTTCTGCACGCACATTCTCTACTCCTTTCTCCTCTGCTGTAAGCAGAGATTTTCAGATAAGCGATACAATATCATCTTATTCTGTGTGCATCTGCCGTGCTGGCCGTATTCTCTGAACACAATAGCACAAATTACTTTACATAACAGAGGTAGGGAATTCAATAATAGCAAGAGCGGAGGGAAGGGGGAAACCAACCACTGAAAAAAATGGGAAAGATGTTCCCAGCCACAAGCTTTTGTATTTGTGGGAGTTAAAGTCAATGCAAGATTGATTCTTGCAGGCCAGTCCTTGAACAACTGAAACACGTTGATAGGGTATGATAGCTAGGGAAATCCATGTGGCTGCTTTTCCTGAAGTGCACTGGAGAAGGTAGGGACATTGGGGAATGGCCTTAAGAGAGATTGGTACTCCATCTACAAGAGTTGTCAGTGTATGTCCTCCTAAATTGTGTGGTCACGTTCACTGCTATGTTTTACCCACGCTCCCAATTTCTGGGTGTGTTTTTTGCCTTTGAGAAGGTGACCAGTGCTATGTATAACAATCCGGGTGTGATCCCACCCCTGATTTAGAGAGCTCAGCACAGTCTTTGTATCGCTTCATCCTGCTCCTCCTGTGTTCTGACATCATGGCTGGGTTTTTTTTGCGCAGCTGCACAGTAAGCTGAGCTCAGCATTCAGCTGCCTCTGTTGCCATCTCGATTCCTTTCTTTGGTAAGGCAGTTATTTCATAAATCTGAAAGATGTGTGAATACTGTAAGGTTTTCCCCTCTTTAGAAGTATTATTTGCATTTACCAACGTTGCGTATAATTTACCATGTTGTCTGTTTGCTTAGGTCTCACTCAAGTTCTTCCGTGTTCTTTCTGGTCTTGGCTACCTCAACTAATTTGGTGTTGTCTTCAGTTGTGTCACTCATTGGGTGTTCTCATTTCCAGATAAGAAGTGTGTTTAAATAACGTGACACAGCCTAGAAATGAATCTCTTCTCAATCTCAAAATTAATTCACTGCCATAGTAAGGATTTTAATCCTGCTGGGATATAAACACTGACCAATTTAATTCAATCATGAGCTTGTCGTGTTTAAAATATTCGAGGGGCGGTAAGACATGATTTTCTTTAGTGTGTATCTATTTTAAAAAAAGGCAAAACATAGAATTTATCACAGCATGTTCTTGCAGATGTTTAGATACTCTTCTTTTAAAGGTTATTTCATCCTATTTGCTGGGCCTAAATGGAAAACTCATTTGTCTGGAGTTCTCTGGATTGGCTCCTGAGATGCTTTCCAAACGTGGCCTGTTAATTCCGCAGGTTGGTCAAATTCACTGAATTTTTAAGTAAGGGATCTGCCTCATGTTGCAAGTCTTTGAGATCATTGGTGTAATGTTTGTGAGGTCTAACTTTGTGCGTTATACTATATTGGTTTGTTTCTGAGCTGCTTCTCTTCCCGCCCCTCCCAATCTGCAGCAGCATCGTTTCCCTTTTAGTGCAGAAAAGGATGGAAAAGAGGCCAAAGCAGAAACTTTATGAAGTGGAAATGTTAAACTAGTTTCTCTTAAATGAACTGGAGGTCAATGAAGCTATTCAAGTGCAAGCAGGATGATAGCTTTTCCTTGTCTGACGTGAACAGTGAGAGTGATATTGGGGGCATGTTCGAGTGAAGTGGGACTTGAGGCAAAATAGGGAAATGGGTCAGGATAAGAGGGAACAAAAGTGTAGATGAAGGTTGTAATGGAAGGAAAACTTAGGGAAACTGTAACGATGATTAACAAGGCTCTTCTACTAAATAACTTTCCCATTTGTACATCCGAAAGCTGTTCAGATGTACAGCGCACACTTAGAGTGCTACAGGTAATAAAGGTAAGTAAATTAGATATGAAGCTACAAATTAATGGATCAGGAGAATAGTCCAGTGCAGTTTTGGGCTATTGTTAGTTATAGCTCCGCTTCCTAAGGAAAAGAAATGGAGGGGACCAGTGCCCCAGTGTAAGAACCTGTTGGCCAATTTCAGTCTCACAATGTGAGGTGGGTGCGTGGAGGAGGACAGTCCTGGTGCCCTCGTTAAAGGAAGAATGGGCAGACCAGAGTCCATCTAGTCTGCTTGGTCCACAAGCCACTGAAAGGCAGTGACCACCTGGCTGGTCAGCCTGTTGTGCCAAGCGGCCCAGCAGCACTTGTGCAGGGCAGGAGCAGCCACGGAGGCTGCTGCCACGTGCTGTGCTGGTAGGGCACGCCATGCCAAGTAGGATGCACTGGTGGGAACAAGGAATGGACCTAGGCCAGAGGGGCAGCAAACGATTGAGATGACGCTGGGGACGTGGGGAGGAAGTAAACCACTGTGGTGTGATGCAGAATGCATAGAGTTGCAGGAGAAGTTGACCCTGAGATATGTTGGAAGGTCTAAGGAAGATGAGCAAACCCAGGGAGATGGAGAGAGTAGTTTTGTGAGTGGCAGAACTAATGATGTCTCTTGTTTGTGTCTTACTGCTTGCACCCCTCTCTGCAGTGGGGGACACTTGGGAGCACTGGGCCAGAGACCCCTTCCTGAAAAGGGGACTTTTGGAGGGACAATACACAAGTCATAAAAGCATCAAATTCTGCAGCTCAGAGCACTGAACTGCTCCCACTCTTAGGTAGGAGGATCAGGAACTGGTGGTGGTAGGCTTTCTATAAACATAAGAAGAGAAGATGGTCCCTGCTTTAAAGGGTTTGTTATTTAGGTGTACAGCAAGACATGTCATGTAGTCGTGTAGTACTTCTTTTTCCTATGGGATTGGGATTGTTACACACTGAGTACTCTGAGCTCTGGGGAGATTCTGGGAAGAGTGAAATGAGAGAAGCAGTGAAAGAGAAAACAAGGGAAATGCTGTGGGATCTGGAAAGATTAAAAGTGCCAGTTAAGGGTTGTCTGACTTAGCAACAAGTCAAGGGGGAGCCTGGAAGGAATTTATGACAATAGGAAAAGTTTCTGTCCCAGAGATGGAGAGGATTTGCTTTAAGACTGTAGAAATGCTGGAGGCTGGTGGAGCAGGAAAGGGACAAAATATTTTGAATATTGAAGAGCTCTGTGCCTGTGAAGCTGTTAATCTGAGGAATGCCCCATGGCTTGTGACACTTGCAATCCAGCTCAAACGCACTAGAAACGGTGTTGCTAGGATCCTTCTAGTCAGAGCCTGGAGAAAAGGCCTGTTTGCTGCGTGTGCCTCCGTTGCCGCTGACTCGTGCATTTCTAGGGAGAGAAGCACCAGCTGGAACACAAAATTAAGAAGGAATATGGCGATTACTGTTCAGCCAGACTGGAAGCCCTGTCCCTGTTTTCTTTGCTGTAGCCAAAACCCATGAGTGTTGTAGGCTTTACTAGGTACTATTATCAGGAGTGATAAAGGCTGGGAGCATCCCCATCCACGATGGCAGCTGTTTCCAGGTATCACTGCAGTCCAGGAGGGACCACTTATGGTTTTGTTTTAAAAAGGGGATCAGAAGGCCACAACAGGCAAGAGCATATATGGAGATAGCACTACAGAAAAGGACTTACCTACAGAAGGAGGGAGAGCAGCTGTATCGCAAACGAGGAGAGGCTGGGCAGGAGCAAGAGATGTCAATGCTGGATTCCAGGAGGATGCAGCAGCTCAATATTTAAGGCTGTGCTAAGGTCAAAGAGAACGAGCCAAGAGAAAAGCTCATGGTTTGCAGAAGATGAGATCATTAGCTATCCCAGGCAGCTCCAGTGTTCTGGCTCTGCCAGAGCCTGATCTAAAAACAGGCTGGGTCTATGCTGTATATAAAAATGAGAGGTGGCATTTCCCCCTTCCCTGCCCTCCTGAGAAGAGAGAGGGCTGCAAAGTGAGAATATGTCAGGGCAAAGGTGGGAATGTGCAGGGTGTGTAAGTAGTGACATCTAGCAAGGTGGCAGGAGGGTAACAGAGAAGAAACTTAGAATTGCAACAGTGGGACAGGGGAGCTGGGAAAGGGGTGTGGAAGGAGTGGGAAGTGGTGCAAAAGGAATGGGAGATGAGGAATACCCTGAGGGATGCAAGAAGGAATAAGCTATTTCACTGGGAGCAGTGAAAAGCCGCAGCAGGCAGGTTGAGATTTGGACCAATCATACATTGAAAGGAAGCGACACGTGCTGTAGCTGCTCTCAATACACATGTGTAAGCTGCAATCCTGCGTGCGTATGCTTTTTCAGTGATTAAGAAGCAAATTAATTAGGAATTGGGAGCACTGTTCAGATTGGCTGGCAGTCCATAAAGGAAAGATGGTCAAGTGCCACGACTGAAAAGGAGCTTGGAGCTCAGAGAAGGCTTGGGCATTTTGGCACTCAGGCTAACTCAGCTAGATAAAACATTGCAAAAAGATTTGGCTGGCAAAGCAATCCACTTATCCTGAAACTGGCTTGTGTCAGTGCAGCATCCCAGTACAATACAATCTTGTAGCTGCCTTCTCCCTGTGCACTGAGCTAAGCAAACATTCCTCTGCCTGTTTATCTTACAGAAGAAGCTGATGTGAGGAAGAATTAAGGATGTGGGGCACTTCTAGTGCTGGGCCAAGCCTGAATTGTTGGTCTGGCCTCTCTGACAGTGATGGGTGTGGAAAGTGACAGCTGTCTGAAAGGTGTCTTTGCCTTCTGGTATTAACTAGAATGAATCATAGCAGCTGTATAATACAAACAATTATTTTTATATATTGAAAACAGGGTGTTAAGCAGCGTCTGCTTGGCCTGATCTGTGAAGGCCTGACTAAAAAGATGAGAGCAAACTGATCCTGGAAGGGGGAAAAATATGAATGAGGGTTGGAAAAGTTAATGCTGATGGCCACTTCATCTGCTGCAACTCGCAGCTGCCTTCATGCGATGCCTTATTTGGTCCATGCTCCAGCTCAGGGGCCTGTTGCTTGTCTGCCGATGACCCCCATATGCTTAGGCACTTCAAAAAATCAGTAGATGTGATTGCCTTGATTATAAATATCATCCAGCTCAGATGCAAGAGGAATGGCTGAGCTGGGGCTGGCCCAGTACGTAGAGGGAGCACCTGACAAGGTGTGCAGACCTCACTGCAGGCAGGTGTGCATTAATCCCATGCATGTGCCGTAGGGATTGATTGGTGTGAGTGCTGGGGCTTTGAATCTCACTAGTGGTGATAACTCTGGGTATGGGTTTCTTTTCCTATGGATTGCTTGGTCCTGTACTGAATGGTGTGGGGATCCTGGTCTTGCTATCTTCCTGTGGCACTGTGTTCTGCTGTTTAAGCATATATTGAAAGGGCAGGATGGAGTATTTCCCGTCTGCTAGGCTTGGATTTGCCATTTCCTAGTGCCACTGTGTATCCTCTTGGCCCTGTGCTGGGAGCTGGCAGTACAGTTCCCCTGTTACCACCTTTGTTGTTTTATACACTTGCATATTTCTTTCTTGTTCAGAGAAGCTCAGGACCCAAAGGGATGGCTGGAGCTGCCTTATCCAGCACTCTGCAGTCATGAGCCACTACTCTATTAAGACCAGAATGAGCTGCCAAAAATGTACTCTCACATGTCAGAGGTCGTGAAATGTTTCTGCATGCTCTACAGCAGATGTAGGACCTATGCAGGAGATCAAAAACCTCAAACAATAATATGCTGTGGTGACAGTCCTGGGAGGCATCAAGGGTATTGCTAATGTAATTGGTGCTTGTAGTGGGGGAGATGATTTCCTTGGTAAAAGAGACCAGAAACATACCCTACTCTCTCCTTGTGTTCCCAGGCTGTCCATCACTTCTGTCACCGTTCTCTGAATCTTCTTGGGTTCTGCAAAAATCCATCACAACCTGAGGTGACCAGTCCTGCCCAGTAGTTTTGGAGACAGACACCTTGCCTGAGGGTGCTGTGCTTGACTGAGGAGCTCTGAGCTGGGTGCGGGGACCCCAGTTCCCTTGCGTAGGTGGTTGCTGCTTAGAATCCTGCATGGTGACTTGGTGCAGCTTTAATGCAGGTTTTCCGAGAGAATCGCTTTGTTTCTATTGACGTGGTGTCACTTACATCACGCTGGTAATCTACCTTGCTTGGTTAAGCCTCACTCCGGTACCCAAGGCCCTCCCTGGTCCTGAGAGACTGTTTTGACCTACCCAAAATAACCTGTATCCTCTGCAGATTCTATGACCCCAACAAGAGCTCCCTTCTCATATCACTTCTGTATTATTCAAGCAATCTGTACAGCACTCTCTTCCTTTACTCTGAACTAATGTCCTTTTGAATGACTCTCGTTGTGCTGTAAATGCATTCCTAAAATCTGGTGTCACTTGTGTATCTCTTCGTTCACTGCTTCCTCCTAGGACATTGCACTTAATTACGTTGTGAACCCTATTACTTAAGGGCTTCGATATTGTCACTTCGTGAATTAGTTCCTGCGTGTTACTGAAAATGAAGTCAGGAATAGCTGCTCTTGCTTGTGGATGCTCGAATTAGCTGTTCCAAGAAGTAATTGCTTAAAGCACTGAGGAACTGTTGTGTTCTTTGTGCCAACTTACAGGTGAATTTCCCCCATCTTCATTTTGTTTAAATTGTGCTGCTGTTTCTTCCAAAACTGCACACCCAGTTGTCTTTATCTAGAGCCCTAATGATACATGTGCAGCACGGGATTATAAGTGTATTACAACTCCTGGGGTTGTGAATTCACGCGGAGTTGATGGAAACATCTTCTGCACTTAGCTTTCCCCCTTAAGAGTTTTAAGGTTTCTGAGTTAACTCCACGGAGGTATTGAAAAGACTGCATTATTCTTCCAATCCGTTGGCTTGAACCCACTTTTCTATGTAACTTGCAGCCAGGTATTACAATATCCCATTTGCTTTTTAGCATTCCACCAAGTTTCTGTCATTCATAGTGTATTAGTCATCATCCATTGCCAGGATTTCTAGTTCATCTTAAAATCAGCCCATTTTGAGATGTTTAAAGCTAGGCTTGAAGGAGGGGGGAGTAAAAGAGGAAAGAAAAAAAGAGCCAGTAGTAGAAATGCTAATGTCAAACCTTCCTCCCTTATTTAAGAGTCCGTGTAAGATGTGACTTGATCGCTCTTCCCTGCTCCTGGCTCCTCTGTAACTGCAGGAGTTGTTGAGGGGAATGTGATTTCTGGGCTTGGATTTGACAACTTACTGGTTTATGTTTTTATCTGCTGCAATGAAAGCAAGGAAGTTGGGAGTCAGGCAGGTGAGAAGGGACCTTCAGCAATTCCCCCTACTCTGCTGCATAAACCTGCTAGGTCTAAGGGGCTGAGGGGCTTTGCTCTGTGTCCCCGTTGGCACGGTACGCTGGGCTGGGAGCAGGGCTGCCAGCCCCAGGGTGTGGAAAATGAGGGTGCAGTGCCCTGCCCCATCCCACTTCAGCCCCTTGTGTCCTTCAGGCTGGCCCTTCCCTGAAGGGGGAGGGGATGGGGGTGTGTGTGTGCAGAGGGGCCAAGCCAAGGGAGGAAAACAGGATTAGGCATCCTGGGGAATGGGATAGCTTCTGCCTGGGAGGGCTGCATGCCATAGGCGGTGAGATTATGCCAGTCCTTCGCTGTAGGGCTCTGCAGGGATGAAGCTGATGGGATCTCCCACAGATTAATCTAGTTAAACTGTTCTTCACAGGGCAGATAATCTCAGTGTCAGCATTTGTGAGTTCAGACCCATTGACGGAAGCTGCTCTGCAGCCAGCTGGGAGCTGGATAAATAGGGCAGATACTGCCTAACATAATAGCTTCAGTTCTCTGTACAAACCTCTGGAAGCCATGAGGGAGCCCAGTGGAGAAAAAGGGACCAAATTTGGGTCCCTTTTTGACTCTGTCCGTATGTGCATAGTGTCTCAGGTGCGTGTGAGTTCCTGCTAGTGCTTCTAGAGAACTCTACCTTGTGACTGGTTTCAGTTGGAAATTGCTGATTCAGTGAAATCTCCATAAATTTATTGTCACCCCTCCACCCCCTGGGAACGATGTGCATGTTTTAATCAGCTCAGCGTGTTTCCTTTTGGCTCTGTACGATAACGTAAAAGTCAGCACGGTGATGGGCGACAGTGCAAACCCTTGGGTCAAAGCAGTGCGCTTCAAACAAGACGGAGCAAAATGTATTTTTGAATATATTGTTTCGGGCCATTGCAAATTTAGAAGATGCAGGCTTATGGCACATGGCATGACATTTGACTTCAAACAGCCTATTAGGCATCCAGAGCCTTAATAGCCAAACAAAGACTCGATCAGGTTCAGTTTGTTTCTCTTTTTAACAGAGTTTAGTTTGGATAACGGCTGCGGGGCTGACAGCTCTGAAGAAGGAGCATTAATGCATTTCTGCGACTCACATCTTTTAAAGCTTGATGTGTCCTGGCAACTCCTTCTCCATTTCTGAAGCTTTTTTCTTTGTTTTTCTTTTTCTTTCAAGGTTTGTAATGTTTCATAGGTAGACACGAACTATATCCACATAAGCACAAGTTTAGCTGCAAGGTGGGCAGTGGGGTCTGCCATGCAGCCCATGTCATTTCCCACATGTTGCTGGCTCCAAGCACACCCCTCGTGCAGGATCTGAGGGTTGAGCCTGTGCTCAGGCTGCCTGTGACAGCCCATCCGGACTGTGCAAATGAGGAGAGGCAGTGCGTGGTGGGAGCGTGGAGCCTGGGCTGACACAGAAGCTCTTTGTGGGTACCAGGGTTTGCAGGAGAGGTAAGGATGAAGCCTGGGAGGAAGAGTGGCATTTGGACCCCAGTTCAACCCACCTGCCCAACACACTTGCTGTCCTCTCAGCTGATTTTTGGATAGGACTCTTCTTACAAGCTCAGGTCAGAATGGGGACAACCCTGTAGGAAACAAGGCAGAGATGAGTCCTGTGGGGGAGGGCTTCCTGCTCATCCTCCTGCCACCCCTGCAGGAACAGGGAAGGGGCAAGCCTGAGCACATCCAAGTCCTTCTTGTTCTCATGGCTGCTGTTTCACAGAGAATGGGTGAGCAAGCGAGGGCCTGTGTTGGGAACCAGGCAGGACACGGGGCTGCTGTCCTCCCCCTTCATCACAGCGTGAAGGAAGGGGTGAGAAACAGGACCAAGCATGGCGAGGATCCTCGTTGGGCATTAGCAAGCAAATATCTCACCGGAGATTTCAGCAGCGTGAGCTAGTTCCCATAGAGCAGTACTTACACCTCCCCTACTCCTGTATCCTCCCCCGTGCTCGCGCAGTGTGGGGCAGCTGGTGGGAAACAGAGCAGGAGCTCACTTCTAGGGCTGGAGCGCTGTGGGGAGGGGCACAAGTAATGGAAATTGAAATGCAAATTCTTCTTCTGAGTGGAGAAAAGGCCCCCATAAATCAGGAGTGACAGGAACACAAAGACACCATCAGGATGCATTTGCACAATCAAGGGATGTTTCATATATCAGAGAGAACCAAGGCACAGCCTCCGCTCCTGAAATAAACCAAATCCATTTTTTTCTCATCAGTGAAGCAGTCTCTGAAATTCCCTGTTTGAAGAGCAACAGAAAACAGAGAGGAGATTTGAGTTAAATTTTATTCAGATGTGGCGTGTTTTCTAATCCAGGCAGAAAAACATTTGTTTCAAAGGGTCAGTGAGAAAACAAACAATTCCTCCTTCCCTATACATCCAGCAACATGATGGGGATCTGCGGTTTTGCTTGGGTTTTGTGATCTAGATTTGATCATCTTCAAATAAATGATACCACTGCTGAGAACCTTCGTAAATGACACATCATAATATAATTGTGTAGTCTAGAAACAGAGTAACCATACAGGAAAGAGAGAGCAGAAATGCTTGAACAGAGATCCTGTCTGCAGGACGCCAGCAAACGGAGTCTGATGGCAGAGAGAGCTTCCTCCTGGCCTTGAACCTGTAACCACAACTAAACGTTTCGCCAGCCTGTGCATGGGGCTGGGCAAGCTGGAGGGGCTGCAATAGGGAGAGGTGGAAGTTTTGATCTGAAATCAGAGGTGGCAGAGTTTAGTCCCTGAATTAGGTCTTGCAATCCCTGCCCTGAATTTTGTCTTTTCTCTTCATCATGCTGTCACAAGCACTAAATCCATCCAACTTTTTCTGTGGGGACTGATAAAACCCATGTCTCGCTGCCTTTCATGTTATGGGAAAGGTCTTTCATGCTTACCGGCTGGCTTCCCTATTAGACAGTGGGCACCGAGTATTTCTCTACTTCCACTTAAACATTCCCAAGGAGCCCAGCTCCTGTGGGTGTGAGATCTTTTTCCCAGTCCTGCTATGGGGTAGTGTTTTTATGCAGTTTCCAGTGTGTGTCTCCAAACTAGGTTGAGGATGTCCAACACCACCTGTGTTGCACATAAGGCATCACATCTTCTGTAAGTGGTCTAGTAAATCAGCCACAGCAAATCTGAGCTCCGCTTTGGACCGCAGCTGAGTGGTCTTCTCCCACACGTAGCGCTGGGTTACACTGGCAAGGCTGAACAGCTGCCGTCTTCTGTTCTTCACCCTGCCCATGGCAGGGGGCTTGGAACTGGATGATCTTTAAGCTCCTTTCCAACGCAAACTGTTCTGTGATTCAATTCCTCTTCCTGGAGGTTCCCCTAAGCAAGAAGGGCCAAGTGGGATGTGTGTCTGCCCCGGTGCTGGAGCAGCTTTACAGCACTGCTTTGAAATACATAAATTGGAGAGCTCCACTGACCGATGGAGTTACGGGCTGTTGCCGCCCAGGTACAAATATGACCCTTTTGGAAAACCATTGGGTGATAAGCACTGGAGTTGTCCCAGTTTATACTTCCTCAAGCTGAGCCACCACTCTCTGCTATTCCACCTGTAGAACGGGGATTAGGCAGACATGGGCTTCACTGATGTGATTTGGAATGGATTAAAACTTACAATTGAGTTATGCAGGTTCTGTGTTAATAAAACCTTTCCATTGCAACCACCACATGCTCTCAGGCACTTTAGAAAATGTCCATGTTATGAAGGGCTTGGGGAATTCAGATTTGTTTTCCTGCAACTGTTTTTCTGTCCCTGCCAGGGTCAGGTGTGTAATTTGCCATCAGGCTGGAACGAACCATCTCTGTTTCTGAAAGATGATCTGTGATAGTTTCTCTGATGCTAAAATGCCTTTTTTTCCCCCTCCTTCACAGTTTTGAGCCATTTCACTACTAGAAGGGTGAGGACTGCTGGGAAGTAGGAGGCTCTGTCCTATGGAATGGGTGGTTTTTCCTTCCCTGGATTGCATACAAAGCTGGCTGTGTTTCCCCGGGAATGCCATGCATTTCATGGGTTCTTGCTCTCCTCTGCCTTAGTTGCTTTATCCCAGTCTTGTGCTCTTACCAGCCTCCTGGTGGAACTGTTGGTGGGGACAGTGCTCTGGCATGAGAAATGAGAAGCAAAAAACCAGACCTGGAGCCGTCACAGTGATTGAGTGAAAAGGTGCCACTGACATTAGAGGTGTGGTGGTCAAGCGTCTGTGGGGTCTGGAAAAGGGGAGCCAGAAATGGTTGTCTAGCCCCACCTCAAACTGTCAAGTTCTGTGTTTGGACAAGTGCACTGTCTGTGCTGTGGGCTGAGAGGTGGTCGCTTTACTCGGGACCTTGTCTGTGCAGCCCTTAGGTGTTTGCTGACTTGGGTGACTTTGTTTTGGACCTTGATGGTGGTGGTTTACAGGGAAAACTGCTAAAGGATCACAGCAGTTCCTTTTGCAGGTCACAAGGTTTCAGTGCAATGAGCATAGGGAATAATAATCTCATATTGCTCTGTTTCTTTTAAATTAGGGTTATTGGAAAAAGCCTAGGGATGCTAGGTGAGGAAACAGACCACTAGACAAACCATCAAAATGCTTAAATGTACGTACTTCCCCAGTGCAGGCCCTATATCAGCTGACACTTGTCCGATGTGTGTGACCTATATCCTTGTGTGTGTTACACGTGCATAGGCATACCTCCTTTGGAAAGCTGTTGCATGGCAGCCTGTAACAGGGCCAGTGTAAGTCTATCGTTGCTTTTTTATACACCTTCAAACAAAGCCCTGCGAGGCAGCATCCAGGAAGCTGAAAGGAGGAGCGTCAGAGAGAAGTGTGATTGCCAATGGGGGAGGAAAGGATCAGGCGTGGGGGTGCGGGAAGGTTTCACAGAAATGGTCTTAAAGCATGGAGAGAGAGACAGGACCAGCATTGAGCTTTGTATGTGACACCATGGTCTGGCGTGATGACTGTCACTGGGAAACTCGTGGTTCTGTGAGGCTGAAAAGTGTATTTGAAGGGTCGCTAGAACTAATTACCCTGGAGAAATGAAGCTGAACAAACAAAAAGAAATTCTAATAAGGGTCACCACGCACAAAATATTGGTGCAAATTTGTGATTCTCCTCTGTATCCATCTCCCCAGTCTTAGTGGCAGGTGGGTGGGAAGGGTGCAGAGCAAGGGAGAGTGGGGAGAAAGAAATGCCTTATCAGCCTGGTGCAGCGTGCAGGGGCTGGAGCGTGTGGCTGGCCCCAGAGCTGGCACACTCTGGCTGCTGCCTGGCAAGGGTCCCTCACCCCACCGGGGCCACAAGACCTCAGCCACCTGGCTGTTGGCGGGTGATTTGTCATCCTCCCCGATGGCAGGGCGGAGTTGGGAGCTGAGCTGGCTTTAGGGACAGGCAGTTCTTTCCGGGAAAGCGATGGGAGCTCTTTTGGGTTCGTTTTCTGAGATTTACTGCGGGTCCTCAGTGGCTGGCTCCTCCAGGCATGCCAAGTCTGTCTTTACTATCCTGACCTAAGCTCTGGTTTTTCTTCCGCTTGCTGTTGTAAATAATGTGAAAGCTCTTTAAATGCAGTGAAGCGAAGTGGGTGCTCGAAGCGTGCCTAAGAGAAAGCTGTGTTTTATGTGCTGTGGAGGTGCAGATGCCTTCAGCTCCTGCTGTAGGAATGGCAACCTCTCTTCCAAAAAACTGGTGGGGCCAGGGGGGTTTTCTCCACTTCTGAAGAGGTACTATGGCACTCCTTTTTCCTCCCTGATACATGTGGTGACTGCAGCCAACCAAGGGAAAATGTTTTGGTCCTTTACCTGACTCAGGCCATGGCAGACATCCTTCCTGCACAGCACCACATGCCCATGGGAGTGGACATGTGAAGCAGTGCACATCCCAGCAGCAGAATGGGTGGATGCTTGAGGTATGGGTCATGGCAATGATTTCTTCATCCCTCAGGCCTCTCTCTGCCTTCTGACTTTTGGTTTTCTGCATTTTTCTCATGTCCCTTGTCAAGTTCTGTCACTGCTGATTTGCCAAAGGTAAGCTGAAGCGTGACAGGCCAAGGGCTGTGGTCTGCTACTGCTTGGAGAAGCACATGTATGTCATCAGCAGGCTTAAACCTTCAACTAGAGGAAGGGGCTGAAGTGTGTGGGGGGAAAAAAAGAAGTCCCAACTCCCATACTCATTTTCTTCAGAGCTCCCACCAAGCCCAGTAGCACCTCGCTGCTGCTGAGGATGCACTGGGTGCTGTCAGTTTGCACCTGCAGTGCTTCCCCAGCCAGGTGGCAATCTGGGTTTGTGCATCAGCCTGTGCAGGAGTGCAGACAGCTCCTGGTTTGGGTCTGATAGCCGCTACGTTGGCTGCATAAGCTGGGTGGATCTGCTATGCAAACTTGCTACAGGGAAAGGAGATAATTCTGTTGTCTGCCATGCAGACATCTGGGTGTGTGATGACCATGAGACCTGTAAGATAATTTACCTGCCTGGTACAAGGGTGTCAAATCCCACAAGGTATATGAGTACGTTAGACAGCTGTGGAGGAGCCTGTGGTCATGGTACATCTTGGTAGTGGTGACAGAACAGTCTGTAAGAAATCAGCCTTGAAATCTGAGGGTGGGTTACTAGCAAGAAAGCCTAAAGCTAAAGCTGCTTGGGTGGTCTTTTCTAACACACTGCTGACTCCATGTCTGGTTGTGTCCAGAGAGGGAAGAAGCATTATCAGATGAAAGAAGTGAGCTTTGTTAGTCACTGCTACATATTTTTGGGAAAGGATGTGCTGTGTGTAAGGCTTAAGAGAATAAATTTGCAGCAGGTGATGAGTCTGCCAACCGCAGGTATCCTGAGTGTAGTAGTAGCTGGTGTGTTATCTCGGGGAACAGTGCATGAAGCTGCTGCTCCTGATGGGCCCTTGGCAGGGCTGCACTGGGCATGCCTGGTCCTGATTCCTGAAAATGAATTCATCACATACAGCTGGTCTGCTGCCCACCATTGCCAGTGTCTTGTCTCGCTGAGCTGGGCAGGTCATCAATAACTTGCTGTCTGTCTTTGGCTTGGTGATCTACGGATCCAGGGCATTTCAGAGGTGAAATGTCTGCGTCACGATGTAGCCTTCTCTGTGACCCTACCTCAGCCCTGTCCTCTGGGGCAGGGGGAGATGGCTGGTTTTGTACTCTGCTCACCAACCTTTTGTACTCGCTGTGTCCCAGCAAAACAATCATCTTTATTTCATCTGTATGGTAAAGTCACTTTATTGCTGTAAGCAAAAGGGAATGAGGCAAAGTGGGCTGTGCTTAAACAGTGTATGTACTGTGGAGAAGGGGAGGAATCTGAGGGTAGCTGACTAGTAGAGAAGGCAATGAAACCTGCATGGCACAATGGAAATGCAAGGGATCCTTTGGTGCTTGGTAATTAACGTGACGGGAGATGGATGGCTCTGAGACAGTGAAGAGTAATCCGATAAAGGAGCAGCTCCTGCAGAGTCACACAAAATTGGGGATGGTTGTTAAAAATAAAAAACAATCCAATAGAAAAGACTCTGTGAAAAGAGAAAGGGAAGTACTTGGCATAGCTGGAAAGGATGGGGCAATGAGCTAGGATGTAACCGGTATGTCCAAAATGAAATGAGGTTAACGCACATCCATAGTTTCTGATGGAAAGCTGTATGGGGGGGGAATAAGTTAGGCTGTAAATAAGAGGAGGAGGCATATAGGCTGTCAAAAACTCCAGAATAAATAGCGTGTGAAGCTGAATCTATATGAAAGCAAATAGGTCACAGGAATACGAATGTGGTAACGGCAGTGTGCTACTAGTCCTAAATCTGGAGCGAGGTGATGAATACAACAGGCAGAAAGACATCAAAGAGGTAGCCGCACTGTGCCGTACTGATGATGGAGGCCTTAGCTACCCTCTGCGATTAGCAACTTGCTGTGTGGGAACCATCTTTTATGGAGTGCGTTTTTCTGCAGACAAATGTGTCTAACTTGTGCTTCCATAGCGCGCTTTTAGCGGAGGAACCTGGGGCGCCCTTGGCAGGTAGCAACTTCTTTGGCAGATTGGTGGAAAGATGGATGCGTGGGTATTAGACTGGACTTAGTGTTACGCTGTCATAACCGTGGGCTGGATTTTGTCTTCGGGTCCCAGTGAAGGTATCGGTTGAAGATGGAGGTAGAATGCGTAGGTCTTCTGGCTCCTGCCTGTCTGTGCACTGCACACCTGAACAGCCGGACGCCCCGAATGGATGCAGGGAGCCCTACATTTACAGTAATCTATATGCAGTACATTATTTGCCTCCATAAAGCAGAACTTGGATGCTTTTTCCATTGTTCTCAGGAAGATTTATGGGAGAACCATTCTCCCTGTGGGCACCGTCCTCATCGAATGCAGTTGTAGTTGAGATGGAGAACAATCTTAGGTCAGAGACGCTGGAGAACAAATCAGGAGGCTTTTGCTCAGTTCCCAGCTGTGCCCCATGTCTCCTATCTGCCCTTGGGTAAAGCCGCTCATTTTTCTGTGCTCTGGCTTCTTGTGTGCAGAGCAGAGATCGTAATGCATCGTTAGCCTGTCCTGTTTGGTTAGATTAAAAACTCTTTGGAGCAGACAGCATGTTTTACCGCATGTTTATGTAACATTTTGCATAATTTGAATTTGATCTCGGCTAGTGTCATCTAGGACATGTGGAGATACCTCATAAATAATACTAATAATATTTTAATATTGATAATGCTTAGCACATTCACAGCATTTAACCCCCCTAAACCAGCACTCAGTACTGTTGGCATCGCGGTGATTGAGCATGAGTCATGTTGGCTCCTTTCCCTGTCATGGTGCAATCTGTCAGCTAGCCAGAAAGCTGAGGGGTTTAGTGAATACGTACTGGGTGTCAGGAACACCTGAATTCTAATGCAGTCCTAAGCAGTGACTTGACTGTGTGATCTCTGGGTAATGGCTTTTCTAAAGGGGACTCTGATGTTTAGCCATCAGACTTGAGGTGGTAGGAGCTAGATGCCTGGAGCTTCACAATTCTTGTTGGCTGTGTTAGAAATGACAAGTACTACATGCTCCTCAAAACCAGGCTTTAAAGAAGCTCATGTGCTGGAGAACCTAAATCAGGGGCCAATTTGGAAAAAACTGCTCCTCTCCTGCTTGCTTTCTTATCCATAACAAAGTGGAAGGATTTATGTACCTTAAGAGGTAGTTGTGGAAATCAGTGGAAGTTTCTGTTTTGAAGGAAGCGCTAGATGGTTTAAATAATCTTATTTTCACTGAGTGCTCTTTGTGGCAGGATGTAAGATGAGAGAAGAGAAAGCGAGCAGATGTACAAGGAGAGCACTGGCACATCTGCTTATCCACCCCAGGGTCCATTCTCCTCAGATGAGAAGATTAAATAATGAGCATCTCTCCCACCCCTCACAGGTACTTCTGTTACATGTACATGTCAGGAGCTTCCTTTTCAGGAGGCCGTCCATTGCCTGTTTGTGTCCTCAAGGAGGTTCCAGCAGCTGCTGCGAGCCTGTGTGCTGGCTGGAGCTCCTAGCCTCTAGTTATCTGCTGAGATGGATTGGCCCAGTCATTGCAATCAATCTTTCCTCCAGGCATATGTCCTGCAGGCCATTGGTGCCAGTTCTTCCAGCACACCCTCTGGGAACCCAGGCAAAGGGGCTTGGGATGCATCCAGCTCTACAAGCCTTCAAAAAAAATCAGAAACGGTGAGGAGGAAAAATGTGCATTCAAATTAGGGAATGGTGGCATCTTGAAACTGAAAATAGTGAGTTTTATTTAATTACAGCCACTAATGAAACAAGCAACAGGAGCTCATACCCAGCTCTCTGTTATTGCCCTGCATTCTGCTTAGACTGTATGCAGTTTCTACCAAGTGACCTTACTGAGCACTCCCTACACTTCTGAATTAATCTTTATTTACTTTGCCGCAGAGCTTTGTCACTGCGTGACTTTCTTTTCTGTACTGAAGCACTCATCACAAAAGCCTGCTAAGCTAAGTACCAAGCACAGGATTTGTGATGCTGCATCCACTGGAAGCATCACCTAGGTGGGAGAAGGCCTGCCTCTCTGATTCAGGACCGTTACTGGAGTCAGAGTACCCTCTAAGAGCAGTTCACATTGGAAACTGGCTGTTTCGAGGAACGAGGTGTTCACTTCCACATCCTTCGGAGTGCTGGGCTGGGGTTCAGGATACTGCCCTGGCACCCACAGAGAGCAGAGCCCCTGCGCAGAAGGACACATACCCCTTTTAAACTGCAAGAAGGTCCGTAATCTGTCCTTTGTACTTTCACTGTTAATCTCCACGTTCCCGCAAGGCCAGACGGCCTTTTATCAAAGGTGCCCTGTGCTCTCTTCAGACGTATTCGAGTCGTGCATCCCTGTGAGCTCAGCTTGGACTCGTGTGACCTTTGCCAGAGGTGAGTGGGAAGTCGAAAAGAGTGGAAAAAGCAATCTAACATCTGAAAACTGGGATGGAATTGAAAGACAACAGTGATGAGCAGTGTAAGAAAAAGGAGCAGGAACAGGAGGTCGATGAGTGTGGGCTTTAGACCTTCAGTGCCAAAGAATTTTCTTCTACCTATTTTCCTCTCTAGGGAAACAACTTCTTAGTCAAAGACACGTTTCCACCATCCTTTTGTACTTGCTGTGAAGCAGTAGGGGAGAAAACCCTCAAAAGCACCACCCAGGACCCACATCTGTCTGTCTTCTGTCCTGAGGAGGTGACCCCCAGCCCTCTGAGCTTGCTTAGTGACAGGCAGCTGCATGGCAGGCCCTGTTTTCAGGAGGCTCATTGGAATAGCCTCTTCGTGCCCCAAGAGGCTATTCCAGGCTGTTTTCCAAGGCCCACTGAGCCTAAACCTCACAATATGAGGACAGACCCTACACCTGTATGGCACCAGGACGTAAGATGAGAAGACATCCCTTTACTGGGAAGGTGAATGTTGTGTTGGAAATGGAAGTTTACCATGGCTCTGCTTGACACTTTGCAGCCAGCCTCCCCTCTTCATGTGTGCTCTCCCTTAACCTGTTTGTGAGGCACCAGAGAGCCCATCTGGTAGACTGGAGGGGCACAACATGTCCTCACCAAAGTCAAAGGGAGGCAGGATCTGTATGGTGTAAAAGGTCCCGCAAAACGTTCTTGTACATCTTTAAGGGCCTGTGTGTCTTCCAAAACCTGACCCTTTGTTTCCTGGTTGCTGAAGGAACATTTATTCCCCTCTTTATGCTGCTTCCTTCCAAGCATTTAAGAATTTCTTTCCACTAGGGTAGGGGAAGGAGAGCACTGGAAGGCAGAAGAAATAGACAAAGGGGGAAGGGGAGGGTAGAAACACAAACAAAAACCCACCCCACAACAAACCAGAAAATATTAGGAGCAGTAGGGAGAGGAAAAAGCAGTACCTTACACTTTTTTTTCCTTAATTCTCTGGCTTTCACTGCCCTCCCAAATCTTTCATCAGTAGTTCTTTCCCTCTCTTTCTTGAAGTTAAGGCACACCAACACTTACTGTACTGTATTTATTTGGTAGATATGTCTAGTGGACCCACCCAAGATAAGGATCCCATTCAAACCTATCCTGACACAAAGGCTGGAGAAGGGACCACAGTACTACCCATCCCTGGAAGTGTTCAAGGCCAGGCTGTATGGGGCTTTGAGCAACCTGCCCTAGTGGAAGGTGTCCCTGCCCATGGCAGGGGGGTTGGAACTGGATAGTCTTTAAGGTCCCTTCCAACCCAAACCTATGGGTTGGAATTCTATGATACTTTTACTGTTACTGCCATTTAACAGGTGCTGGGGAAGATGTGTACAACTTTGGATGGTGTTTCTGGAAGGCAGAACAATGAAGCACAGAAGCAAAGAGGGAGGATTTTGAAAGATTTTGATTTTTCTTGCAAAGTGCTTTGTGGTTTTTATGCTTTGGAAGGAGATTTCCACCAAGTAAGTGTGACAACATCCAGATTAAATCAGATAACCAGCAAAACATCCCCACTGTGAGTCACATTGTGGTTTGAGAATGGTGACTCTAGTAGCCTCTCTGACTGGTCTTCTCCATTCCTGGGTTTGTGCATGAATGGGGGTCCTGTATCAGAGCATTCAGCTGCCCATTAAAATTCAGATTTTGTTTTTCTGGAGCACATCGCTAATTCAAATTACTCCTGGACTGCAAACACCTTCCTCCCTTGGCCTGCCAAGCTTGGGCCTTCGCTGGAGCAGAGGTCCAACTGAGTGCAAAACCACACTGACTCTTCCAAGATCCTTACTTTGTCACTGATGTCAATAGGGAATTGACTCCACAACATGAAGTATGAGTAAGCTGTAAGAGCTTTACAGTTTGGATCCCAGTTTTGTGGTTCAGGAGTTTTCCTCTGGTGGTCCTTCCCCTGGCGCCTGTTACCCCCACAGCTCCATCTGCAGCAGGAAGGAGCGGCTGAACCTGCTGTTTTGACTAGGTGACTTTGGAGCAAAATTCTTTCCGCTGTCATATAGCACCATAATGTTCCAAGCTGCAGTCTTATCACCTCATATTGTGGCCCTGTTGAAACTCCGTATGTGCAGCCAGGTCAGGTTTTGGATGGTGATCTCCAAGGCAGAGCCAGAATGCGGCAGGAGGCACCATTTGGGAGTCAGCAGGAGGTGCGATTCCTCAAGTCAGTCCTGAACGGATCCCACAGCATGGTGGAGTATTGCTTTCCTGGCAAGTAAGACATGCAGCCGCAGTCCCAGCCATCTGAGGATATTAAAAAGCTCTTTCTCCAGGAACAGTCATTACCTCTAATACCCTGCTCAAGTTTAAATTTGGGTAATTGCTTTCTTCTGACCTAAAAAAAGATTCTCATGTGTGGGTTTTTTTATAGATAATATATTTTTTTCATGCTTCCTATAGTAAACAGCTTTGTAGGAATGTTACACACTGTTAAACAGATGCTGTGTTGCACCCTTAAAGCTAGATGCAATTTGGAGGTGGGTCATTATCAGTAGAGAAGCTCTGAGACTCAGCTGCTCCAGGCAGGAGGTGATCATTGATAGTAGGGCTGTGTAGCAGCATTGATGAAGATGCATGGTATTTGTGAGATATTTGAATAATTAGCGATGGGCTCTGCACACCTCTTCTGAGGAAAACACCAGGTTGCTTTAGAAAGATCAATGTATATCCATTCAAGTGGTGTGACAGCCAGCCAGTTTTCTTGGCATAACTCTTGGCTTTAGGACCAACAGGCTCTCCTGTGATTGCTGTGGTGAAGAGCATGGTAAAGAAGCCTTGCTTTCTCTCTGCAGCCTCTCGTTTGGTCAGGGGCCCTCTCTGGTCTGTTGGGGCCCTAGACTAAGTCAGAGCTCTCTTGTTGGCTTCCTATTTCTGGAATATCTGAAGACTTGTCTCATTGCGTTAATACCTCTGTCTATTTGCTCTTCAGATTCCTTCTTAGCCTCTTAATCTCCATTGTATGTTTTTCCTGACAGAGGTTATATTTCTTTCTATTGGTTTTGCTGGACTTGAGAATTTAAAGGATGCAATTAGCAGGTCTGATTAAATCATTAGGGAAAAAACCTCATTTTGTTTCTGTAGTGAGGGGTGGGGGGGATGAACCTCACCCCAAAACCCCACCTTTCCAAAAGGCATCCTCAGTGCTCACCAAACTTAGGGACGGATATGGTGTGGTGTGAGATACAACTGACTTAGTTCTCATTAGTCTCGAATCTAAACCTGAATTTTGAATTTATGCAAAATAGACCAGCATGTGTGGTCTGGTGCAGGACCCGCTTTCTGAGCAGTCCTGGGAAGTTAAACACATCAGAGAGGCTGATGGTCCTTTTTTGTGGGTGTTTCTCTTATTTAATATGGATACGACTGAGTCTTTTTTTCTAATGAATCTGTTCTTGATGTAAAGTCCCTTCCAAAGGGCAGAAACATCAAAGCATTGCCAAGCATTTAAAATCTCTCCAATGCCTCCTCTTTCTGTCATTTCTTGTCCTACCTCCCAGTAACACCATTGCAGTCATGTTAAGTCTTCCCTAGTGCCTCTCCAGTCGACGTACAGTCCTGCTGTGTTTGGCAGCACTCGCAGTCCTTTCCTTGGCATCGATATTGTGAAAGACCTGAAGACTGTAGTGATGCACGTGTCAGCTGTCTAAGGTTTGGGTGCTCCTCTTCTCCTGAGAAGAGCATATGAGCATATGAATGATGACATGATGTAAACCTGTACAAGAGATTACATGGCATGGGAAGACCTAGAGCATGTTGACCTTGAGGGCTTGCAAAAAAGGCTTTTATAAATTGCACTCTATGGCTTGGCCACCATGAAATCTCAGCATTGCAGTGCTGGGTATTGGCATTTAATTTCTAATTGACTCAGAACTCAAAAAAAAGAGTTCTAAGTCAGGTCAAAAAAGCTCAACCGTTTTTTCTGTACTGTTGAAACATTTCTTTGCACTAAAAAAGACAAGGAAAGCTTCAGCCTTTCCAAAATTGGATTTTTAAAGTTTTTTAAAGTTTTGTTCTGAGAAATATTTTCATTGTTTTGATCTGTTTGAACACAAACACATTTTGAGATGTATTTTCCTTTGAGTGAATATGAGATGTTACATTCAACTATTTCTAGTTGGGCTAGCAGATTGAGGCTGAAGAGAGAAAACCCTGTTGCTTCTGTTAGCTTGATTTGCAGAAAAAGACCATGAAACTCCTATGCATC
Organism: Eurypyga helias; assembly: GCF_000690775.1. Taxonomy (NCBI): domain Eukaryota; kingdom Metazoa; phylum Chordata; class Aves; order Eurypygiformes; family Eurypygidae; genus Eurypyga; species Eurypyga helias. The sequence goes on from NW_010260064.1 coordinate 70,695, forward strand.
AGCATAGAAGGGGAAAAAAAATGGTGAGTGATGCTAAGAAAAAAAAATGATCGGGTGGTGGTGCTGGGGGGATGAAACTCACCTGTGAGGGCATCTGCAAAAGTCAACAGCAGCGAGGGAGAGAAAATAAGCACTTCTTTCCCTGGAGCTACTTGTTTCTCTGACCTTCGCAACACAAATCACTCCTTCAATTATAAATGAAATATTAACTGTCCTACTGCAGTTCCAGCATCCTACTGGTTTCTTGCACGAGGGTCACAGAAGCAGGAGAGGAAAGTAGGGAAGGAACACAGCGCTGTCCTTAGCTTATTTCAAAAGGAGGGGAAATCAATGCAATTGGTGAAACCTGGGCTCGCAGTGTGCAGCCATTATCTGGTGGGAAGGGAGAGAGGGGTAGAGGATCCCAAAGGGGAGGCAGAGAGGAGTGATGAAGGATTGTCATGCGTATAAAGCTTGTCTATTTTCTGTGCTGTTAGGAGCACCAGCTCTTTGGACCTGGTGTACTCTTACTCTTCAGCTGATGATGGAGGAGGAAGAGGAGAGAGAGGGGACCTCAAAGTGTTGTTTTGTTTTGCTCTGTTTTACTTTTGTTGGTGATAAAAAGCAGAGAGGCTGATCCCAAGAACATGAACTGGTACCCAGTTGCAACCTATTTACAGCTCCAGTGCAGCATACATTGCTTCTACTATTTGTCATTCAGGAATCAAGCCCAAAAGCTGTGCCTGTATCCCATCATGCATTTCTAATATCCTCTTGCATTACACAGTCATTTTATCAAGCACTGCCACAACACATCCAGCTCCCAGGAACACCTGCACATCTCCTTAACTGTCCTGTAACTTGTGGCTGAAGCACAGACTCCATCCCAGACAGTTTGGGGTGGATGATGGTTTTTTCCTGGTGTGTGCTGATGATACGTGAGCCCCCTTGAGTCTCTTCCCATCCAACACTTGACCTGTCCATTGGAAGACATGCTGGAGGGTCAGTGGATATATGGTGGCTGCCTGCAGGCAGCAGCTGGATGGACCCTGGCTGGGGTGTAGAAGGACAAGGAGGGGGTCCGTAAGCAGAGCAAAGTGTCGCTGCCACAGGCAGGCGCCAGCTGTAGAACCAGTACAAGACACACGTTTTGGGCAAAAAGTAACGAACCTAGCTATGGATCTTGATGCTACAAGACAGTGCTGAAGCCAAGAGCTTAACAGGACTTGTACAAGGAGGGCACAAGTATGTGGATAGAGTAGCCTATGGTTAAAGGAGTTGGGAAACCTTTCTCCCTTGTTTTTTTTCCTTTTTCAAATGAGTGCCATGACTCCTTTATCTCTGAGAGCTTGAATCAACTGTGAACTGCCACCGTGAGGGGGAAAACCTCTCCCTTTAAGGGCATATTAGTATGTAGTGAGTTGCTGCAGGTTTTCTGGTACCTTTCTCTGAAGCATCTTGTGGTGGCTGAGAGAGGAGTTGA